>NW_008583816.1:3037-3805 GCF_000691845.1 Merops nubicus | reverse complement strand
TGGCTGGGGGACTGAAAGCCAGTAAAACGCTGACCTCAGCAACATCTGGCAGCTGAGCCTGGGATATGAATTTGGGAAATCTTGCAAAGTACCATCTGTAAATGCACTGCAGATGAAATGCCCTTCCTTGCATTGCTGCAGCAAGACCAGGGACTCTGTCAAGAGATAGTGATAAGAACAAGTTGTTCCATCACCTTCCCAGGGATGGAGGTGAGGCTGACCGTCCATATTGTGTGCATCTGCAGCTAAAGAAGAGGCAGGCCTTAATAAATCTCTTTGAAATCAGAATCCTAGCAGGAAATACTCTTGTAGTACACAGTAGTTTTTTTTCCCCAGATACTTCCATATTCTGTTTGAATACTGCCTGCTAATTGTGAGTCACGTGCTGTGAAATCTGCCCAAAATGCTCAGTAAAACATCTGCCAACATTTCCCAACCTGTGCTCCTCCTGAGTGGCTGAGGACTATTGCTCTGCTGTGTAGGTGTCCAGAAACTCTGTACTGAAGCTGCCCAAGGGTGGAGTAAAGGAGGACAGTGGTGAGGTTAAAATTGTTGATAGTTTATAGCCTGGATAGTTTCTGACTAGCAGCTACAACTAATGCTCAGGCCACGGGGGACTGTGACAAAAGATACTTACTGTTTTTCCTTGGAAGTACAGGGATAATATACAGTTGCTGATATGACTGCCTGAGGAGATCTTGGTGCTTTCTAATAGAACATTAAGCCTCCTCCACGTACATCTTGCTGCATTCTAATGTGTCTCACAAA
>NW_008583816.1:0-3006 GCF_000691845.1 Merops nubicus | reverse complement strand
GAGGAGTCTACAGCCAAAAAAAAAAAGCCTGGGATGCTGTTAGGGGTAGTGGGTGAGAGCCTGGGTGAGGTGCTCAGGCAGGCTGCCCTGTCACACTGAACACCCCTCCTGGTGCAGGCATTAACCCCATGCTAGGTAGATACAACAGGGGCATCTTTTACCTGAGGAAATGCCCCAGTGGAAAGGTGTGTGAATAAACTGCCCCCCTGCCTGGTGTTGTCTCCTGAGGTACCCCAAATCCTGAGGGCTCCCCAGGAATGTGCAGAGCTGATTCCCCCCGTCCTGCTGCAAGGGGAAAATGAAGACAGAGGTTTGAGATGGTACCAAGTGACTTGGAGGTCTTTGTATCCTCGACTCCTCATCTGCATTAGCACCAGTCAAGGGACTTTTCCCTTATGCTCAGTGTCTTTCTAAGAATTTGATCATCAATTGTGCATTTCCAGAAGTACTTTTGCCAGTGGTAGACTGCCAACAGGCAGTAGATCTCTCAGGCAGAATGGGAGCTGTAGCGTAGCAGAGATGGAGGAAAAAAGGCATTTGAATGATCATTGAGGGTTTTGCATCAGCTTTTCTACCTGCTTTTGTTACCAGATTCCTGCCTGTGACCTAAAAAGCCTTGAAACTCCTAAAATTACCACTGCTTGCATAATTTGGGATAGTTACAGACCTAAATCAAACGTCTTCATAGGGGTACCTGTAAGAACTTTAAATATGGGCTGCTTAATTTGAAAAGCACTTTGACTGATAAGCCAGAGAGCAAGATGTCTGTCCAGGTCTGAATACCAGAACTCCAAACAGCCTCACTCCCAGACCCCAGGGGTTCAGGTGAGGCTTTTCATACTGGATTACTTTGAATGGTAAACCTCAAACTGGCTGCTAATCTTTTCCAAGTCAAATGTTTCAAATCGTCCAGTAACACTTCCCTTTTTAGGATGCAGGTGCAATAAGGGGAAAGCCTTATAACTACACCTGATTTAATGAAACCCTTTTAATCCCATTAGTCAGCGCAGCCCTAGGAGAGCCCCTTCTGTCAAACCTGGGCTTCAGACATGCTGTGGCCTCAGGCTAGGTTTGGGAATTGAAGTTTTAGCTTTCTGAATCCCGACCTGATCAGCAATTTGAGTGTAGAGTGGCAATTTTGAGCCTCTTCCCCTTCATGGGCACTGTGGATGTGTTCACTCCAGGGGTGGTATACATCCTGGTGTGGTGAATTGGGCCCTACTGGTAATAAACCTAACTCTCAAAGTCACCTTTTTCAGATTTCCCCCAGGAACAGTTTACACTAGAGCTCCAAGGGTTGAGCTGAAAAGTACTGTTAGGCTCTAGTCAGAAGTAATACACAGTCTTTCCATTCTGCCTTTCCCATCAGGGTGTTAAAGCTCTGCAACAAAAAGCTCCATCCACTGTGGTGTGGACTGCCTTGATGTTTATATGTCCCCTAGTGCCAGGCTTATCTCTTTTAGGCAGAAATGCAGATTCTTCTTTATTTACCTGTTCCAAATCCAGCTGCATCTCCCAGCCTTGCCATGCATCACTTCACAGGAGGCAGGGCAGTACCTCTAGCCACACGTTAGCCCCTGTGCCAACGCTGTCTGCTTGCCCAGGAGCAAGACCTTGTGCCTCAGCTCCTCCTACACTCACCCAGCTGCTCACGCAGGGCTGGCATCCCTCAGAGCTTCATACTCACAGCCTGGCCTGGGCTACTCATCTGTGAAGGAAAATACTCGGTGTAGCTCCTCAGCTCTGGTGGTACTAAACCAGAAGCAACAGTGTAAAAGTGCCTCTGGGCCCTGATAGGCTGCAGTTTATTAATAATTAAAGGCAGAGCCTCTTAGATTGGTACTTTGCTTTCTTCTCTACTGAAGGAATTGTTCCCCACAGTTTTCTGGGAAATTCCCAGTCTGTCTCTGACAATGACACTTGTCCTGTGTGTCCTCCCTGGCTGTTTTCAGGGAACCAGGGGAGACTAGAGAGAAAAGCTAATAATGTCTATTTCTTATGTTAGAATGGAAGGAGCTGCACTAAAGGTGCATTAAAGGATGCATAAATAACTGAAAAGGATGGAAGAGAACTAACAGATATGCCAAAACTGGTACAAATGAAGAAATAACAGGAAGGTCTGGATGTGGAAGGACCTGAACGACCAGGAGCAGGTGGTCTGTAAGAGCAGCATGTGGTATTTGCACCCAGAATAGCAGCTCCTTCAGATCCCAGCCCACCTCCTTTCAGCTTCCCAGGGTGCCTAGTGGAAGAGGAGGCAAAAAGGAAAAGCCTTCAAGTTACAGAGAGCTGGTGGCAGGAATGTAAGTGGATCAACTAACTCCTCTGCTGGTGCCTGAACACCGGTCAGACCACTTCTACTTGTGTGCCTTGGGACTTTGTGAAGAGGTGGCAAAGACAGCGTGAGGAAAAACAGCTTTTGTTTTGAAGCAATCTCTCCTCTGAGGTCTCATATCATGCCCATTTTGTTGCAACTTTAATTGCCACCCCACCATTCTCAAAGGCTGAGTCAACACTACACTGTGCAGGTTTCTACCCCTAGTGCCACCTCTAGCGAAGCAGCTTCAGCCTCCACGGACCCTTCCAGCACCAGAGCTCTTCCTAACATTTACATCAAATCTCCTTTACTTCAATTAAATCCTGGAGGTTCTTGCTTGGTCTACCACAGACATACAGAACATTTAATAATTCAATGTCTTAATGAAGCTTTCCTTGTCATCTTGCCCCTGTCCTCTCTCTTGTGTTGAATGAGCCCAATCCTTGGTCTTTTTTCATAGTTCTATTTTGAGGCCAGTCGTGCCTGTTCTCCACTGGAATAGTTGTGATTGATGTGTGTCTGTCTTCAGGCAGGACGTCACCAAACCTGGTGTGGTACTGCAAATAATAATTTTAAAGCTCCAAATATGGTGGAAAAATTAGTATAAACTCACTAATGAGGAGGCAGATCGTTAGAGAAAACAGAATCTAGTGAGATGACATTTAATTAGTAAATATAAAATATGGTAA
>NW_008583815.1:44996-65793 GCF_000691845.1 Merops nubicus | reverse complement strand
TTTTTTTTTTAAAAAAAAAGGAATAAATATTTGGGAAGAGGGCGTTTAAGAGGAAAGAAAAACAAATCAAAGCTGCTGCCAGGCTGAAGCCAGCAGCTGGTTGCACTGCTGCCAGGCTCAAGCCAGCAGCTGGTTGCCAGCCCAGCAGGCTGAGAAGTCGGTGGTGGAAGCGTTTCGTGCCGTGTTTGGGTTGCTTAAAAAAGTACACCCTGCCTCCCTCATTATTGCACCTCTGTTTTCCTCCTGGCCTCGCAAGCAGGAGGAGGAACTTGGATGCCCAGTGCAAGCTGGCGGGGTGGTTGTATATTACAGCAGTGTCAAGCAATACAACGGGAGAATGTCCTGCCCCGTGGACACGCGTGTGTGCCCATGAGCACTGCAGCTTGGCAGCTGTGAGCTGGGTTGGAGCTGCCAGGCGTGTCCTGGGTGCAGTGTCTCTCCACACTGAGGAGGTGCCAGTGCATTGGCAACCGTGGCACGATTTATTTTTTTTTTTTTTTTTTTCTGATGTGAAGTTGATGGAGGAGAAAGGGGAGGGTGGAAGGTTGTAACGCTTGGCTGGAAAAATTTAGAGGAATACAAAGGAGGGAGCGATGAAAAGGGGTGGCAGGGGATGGTGGGGAGGGAAGCTGTGAACTGACTGCTGTGGAGGTGGGAAGAGGCTGGCGTTGGCTGAGTGGGTTCTGCTGGGAGCAGGCTGGGAGGGTGCAGGGTGCCGCAGGGAGGGTGAAGCCACGGGGCTTTATTTTCCTCCTTTCTTTCCTCCTGCCTCCACTGGGCGCTCAGAGGAGCAGGCAAGACAAAAAGCTGAACCGGTGCCAAGAAGGAGCCGCAGCGACTCGCAAATGGCACTCTGTGCTGCACTAATATTTCGAAGCTGAGCTGTGCTGGAGAGCAGGGGAACGTGCCGGGAATGAGAATGGCTGTGGCCGTGGGGCTGCTGGCCGGGCTCAGGGGTGTTCTTCCCCCTCCCTGCCTCCCCTTCACCTTTTAAATGTGACCCTTTTCTCCTCCGTGCACCCCCGGTGATATTTAGGGGTTCTGGGAAAGACCCTTGCTGGGGACTAGGGGTAGAGAGGGGGCAGAAGGGGGACAGCACCTTGCACCCCGGGGCTGGTGCAGTGTGGCAAGTGCCTGGCAGGGATGCTCTGCTTGTAGCCAGTCTCTAGACTATGTATGTCTGCTACGATGCTGCCTGAAAAGGACTACAAGCAGACAAGGGGCAAGTGTGCTCATGCCCTCCTGCCGTTTCTCTATCCATGAGGGATTTTTCCTTTTTCATTTTTTTTTTTCCTAAGAAGGAAGAGAAGGCTCGATTCCCAGGGAGTTTTCTGATTGTTTTCAGCCTGCCGCTCCTTCCCCTCCTCCTCACTGTCCTCCTCCTCCTCTCTCCATACCCATAAGGCTGCTCTCATGGCTCTGTATCCTGATGCAAGGTTACTTGTAGGACACGCAAATCTCTGCAAGGTGCAGCGTCGCCTACATTGGTGTTCCCCTCCGATTCTCATTTGCTGGGGGATGAGGCAACTTCCAGGCAGCTCCACAGCTCAGCTGAGCTCCCTGGTTAATGCAGTGTCCGTGCTCTGGTTGCAAAAGCTCCTTCCTGCAAAGCCTACCCGAATAAAATAAATAAATAAATAAAAACAACAAGAAAAATCATATAGAGCTGAAACTTTGACAGCAGTTCATAAGGTGGATTAATTTTCATGGAGCAGGCTGGAGTTTTGCTGTGATTTTTGCCTGAAAGGAGAGGTTTTACCCCATGTTCATACACTTTTCCCTCCATTCACAGGCTAGGAAAAGGTATAAAAAGTCCCTTTTTTTAAAAAATAAAATTATTACCATCACACACATGCTCATAGTAGTTCAATAGTTGAAGTGAATACAAAAATTTCCCCCTCTGCACACATGCCTCTTTCTGGATCATTCTGGCATTTGGATCTGTAGTTTTAAGTTGGTTTTACAGAAGCTCCAGAGTGGAGAAAGAGAAAATTCCTCTTTCTGGGTTTGAAAACAAGTCCAGATCCTTTTTTAACAGCACTTTCAGCACTCACACAGCCAGCAGGTCAGGTTCAAGGAGACCTTTCGAAAGCACGGGCAGAGGCTCATTAACTTGCTGCATCTCAGAAGCTTGTGGGTAGTTCAGTTGTTAGCTTGGCCCAGTTTGTAGTCCCAGGTGTGGGAAGATCCCTGTGACCTCTCTCTCACCTGAAAACCGTGCCCTAGTATATATCCAAACCACTTCAAACCTCTCCTTTGTTTTCAGACGCGTCGACTTGGTTTTGGAGCACCCAATTCTGCCCAAGCAATGCCTTTTGGAAATGCTGTGATAAATAGTGGGGAATTTAGGGATGCTCAAAGGTGTTACCCAGCCTGCTCTCCTCGCCCTCTTCTTTTCACAGCTCTTTGCAGATCAATGGTCCTTCCTCTGTGGAGGATCAAAAACTCGGTCCCAAATTAATGCTGCTAGGAGGTGGACTCATTTCTGAGTGATGCTAGCAAGTTTTGTATGGATGTCTGCAGCAACTGATCCTTTGCTCTTCCTCAGCTCTCAACTGTGCCTTGAAACATGAGTGCAGCTCAACTTGAGCTTGCACAGAGGAGTTGCTGCCATCTCTGTTTGCTCTTTTTTCCTTTTCTGTAATTGAAGGGTATGTAGTTCTTGAAAAACTCGAGGAAAACTTGAGGAGGGTGAAGAAACCATGGCAAATGTCAACAAGAGGGTTGGACAAGTAACTTGGAGTAATAGGTGTGCCATTTCACCTTCCACCCAGTCCTACCTGTTCTTTCTGAATGAAGTATGTATACTAAAATACGTGATTTTGTCTGCACACCTACGCTTGCTGTTTGCTTTTCAGTTGCCTCTTTGAACACAATGAGATGAGTTATGTATTTAAGTTGCCATCTTTGTCAAGGACACATACCATGTGGACCTTGCCTGAATGTCCCAGAAGCCCTTGATGATACTTTTGGCTGCAGCTGCACCTCTTGCTCTGGACACAGCCTCCTCTTTTTAACCACAGATCCCTGACCATGGGATTCCAGCAAATGCCAGGAGTGGGGGATTAAAGCCCACATCAAAGCGAGCAGAGGAGACCCTGGCAACACTCCGAACCCACCACACACCTGCACAGAGCATGGTTCACACTTTTAGATCTGGAGCCAGCTTGTGTTTACTACTGATTTAAACCTCTTACTAATTCAGTACCAAATGACAGTTTCTAACAGATTTAAAGAGAGGATCCAAAAGATACAGACAAACATTAATGTGGGCCAACAGCATCCAAGTGTGCTAAGTAGCAACGTGGTGTTTGTTATTCAGGAAGGTGAACTGAGGACAGCAAATGACGAGACCTTCCTAAACCTTGGTGTTTCTGAATGCAGACCTCTTTCGTTTCCTCGATATCTTGACAATGCTCTGGAGAAAGGGAGCTTATGCAATGGATCTTGGCCATCTTGAGATAAAAATGTTACTCTTGTACTTTCCAAGTGATCCAAGTAAGCCTTCTGGCCAGCTTGCTCATGCTTGCCAAAGAGCACTGCAAGGCATTGATGAGGCAGCTGAATGTCTTTGTCTTTACTTCTCCCTGTATCAAAGAGGTGTCTTTGGGTAGATCTCTCTGAAACATGATGTCTCATGAATCTCAGGTTGCTTACTTGAAATCCCTCATTCTTTTAACACTTTATAACGAGAAACATTGTCTGCTTGGAGTTATTATGAGATGCCTTGTGTCTGGAAGGGTTAATCCAGGGGACTCTTCCAAGCCTATCTTCCACCCCTTCTCCCCATACCTTCTCCACTGCCAGCCTTATTTTTTTTGGACCGGTAGCCTCACATTTCTCTAATTTAAATGTGCAAATGCTTTGCAGTCACGGTCCAGTAGCTGGGTTAATCTCAGACCCCTGGAGTGGCAGATGGCTGATTTGTTGCTGATTCCAGTTATGGAGAATCGTGCCACCTATTATCTTTACACAGGCTGCTGCTTAAAAGGATGCCTTGGGCAAAATCAGTAAAAAGCAAAGTAAACACTTTCTGATCTGCATCACCACAGGTGAAAATGTAAAAATACTTCACCTTTGTGTGAGGGGCTGGAGAGGTGGACAAGGGCTGGAGAGATGGACAAAGAAGGAAGAGGAAGTGGGAGGAGAAGAAGGGGAGAGAAAGGTCTCAGTTTTTTTTGTGTACCAGAAGTGCAGGAGCACAGGGCAGAGTGGGTTTGCTGCAGTCATGATGCTGAATCACAGGCTCTTACCCTGTTTTAAATGGTTTTGCAATGTGGTAATCCTTGGCTTCAGCTCCCTGCTTTAACTCCTAAACAAAGCAGGCGGGTTGGCATCCTGTGACACCTTCCTGCTCTTCCCAAGCCTGATGCAGGTTGTCACAGGAGTCCATGGCACCACTCCCTGCCACCACGGCTCATTGCACGCCCCGCCTGCACTGAGTTCTCAGCTGGCACCGGCTGGCCAGGTAGTGGTGGGGATGCCAAAAAGTGTGTGGAGATGGAGAAGGGCAGAATGAAACTTTGGATGCTTGTGACAGTTTTCTGCATGGTCGTTCCCACAATCAAGGTTTTCTCTTTTCTTTTTGCTCTGGGAAACGCCACAGAGTCAGATGAAGAATTTGGGAAGAGAGTGTGGGTTCCCTGTGCAGAGTCCAGTGACGAAATCTGTGAATAAGGTAAGAACAAGTGGTTATGGCTGGGGAGGGTTTTTTTTTCCCTTCCTAATCCATTACTTCAGTGTTAGCTACAAAATTCAGGATGTCTGTAGGACAGAAACATATTGCATGAGATTTGCTAAGCTAAGGAGTCTAAAAAGATCATAATAACTTGTTCTTAATGCATGCCATTATGATGGTTTGGGTTTTAGAACAGTTTGTATTGTAACCAAATGATCTATGTGTGAATAATTGTTACCAACCTCCTGACACCAGGACCTAATTAGGAAGTAAGAGCCTTAAATAGGCCATTTACGTAGTGAGCTTCCATATGCCTCCTTGGGCAATTTATTTCCTTCATTCCATTGAGATATAATGAGAATGAAACTCCTAGAACTGCCTTTGAGTCCAAGGCTCTTCTCTTCATCTCCTCTGCAGTTATAGCCTGCTATTGAGAAGATAATATCTATTTCCCTGTTCAGAAAGAACAAGCTGCTATACTGCTGCTCTTATTCAAGATTACCCAACTTTCTCTATTTCTGAGTTTCCAGTGGAAATAGAATGAGAAATGCCAACACAACCTTCAACCTAAGAAAACTGTAATGCTGCCAGAGGAAGTACAAAGAAGGTTAGGTCAGGATGACCTTGAAAGAGTACTACCTATCCTATCTACCTCAAAACCCTGCTGGAAAGCTAATGTTGTGGCATTTCAGTCAATGCAATTGAGGAACTCGGTGAATAGATACAATTTGAAGAGGTCTGTGCTGGTTCTGCTTTACTTCCCTCCCGATAGGATGTGAGGAAGGGGGAGAGATTGTTAGAAGGCTGCCTGAGTTTTGCCTTACATTTGAGTATTTAGCTCTGTCTGAACCAACATGCTCTATGGGACTCAGTTCGTGTTATGTTGTAGAGCGTGGTCATTCAGTATGATTTCAGGAGAAATCCTTTATTTCCAAACACATCTAACATGCATGACTCTTCCATGTGTCCTGTGTCCCATTTCCTTCTTTTATTCCCATCAACCTGAAATCAGCAAAACAAGTGTATGACTGAGTGCCAGTTTCTGTTGGGGTGAACTTCAGTAAGTGCTCAAGGTTTTGTTTGTTTTTCCCTCAAAATCAGGGCCTTGTTGAGCTTCCCAGGGAAAGACAATTCCACCCTCAACGATTTTATGATAATTCACTTGCGTGTTCCCTTCCAGGAATTGTCATTGCCTTCCAGAAGGGAGGTTAGTGCTGGTCCCCTTGCAGTGATAATTATAATCAGACCTGTCAGCCTTCACACAGTCTACGCTTATCACTTGCATTTAGGAGGATTTTTCCCGAAGCCTATTACCAGTGCTGCTTCTCAGGGAAAAATAGTCATGATTTTTTCTGCTAATCTTTGATGGCTCTCAGCTTTGAAAGCATGGAGAAGAGCAAAATGACTGCCAGTTGCAGTTAAAGAAACTGTCTGTTGGTCCTGGTGTATTGCTCTGCATCTGGAGAGCCAGGGAATGGGCAGGGAGCCTGGGAATTGCTGAGAGGTTTGATTTGGTTGTGACAATTCCTCAGGTGTGCAGGAGACACAAACCAGTGCTTTTTCCAATGGTAATACTCACAGAAATGAGCTCTGCAGACCTGCTAGAGAAGGGCTTCAGGTGTTCCGTGGCTGTTAGCAGTGGTACCCTCCCTCCCCGCTGTTCTGAGCAGTGATCTGTGGTTTTGCCATGTTGAACTGCTTGGTTGCAGGATGGCCAGAGAATTGGCTGTGGATGGTGTTGGAGGTGATGGCTGGCATCCAGGGGTGGGCACAGTGCAGGACTGATGGACCCACTGTCGCTGGCAACCTGCGTACAGCGGTGACCAGCTGGCCAATGTGGTAGTGTTGGGTAGGACGTGGTTTGGTGTTCTTTTCATCCCAGGGTGCTGAAAAATTGCCCAGTGTAGTGTTATTCACTGGGAGATGCAACACCCTATTTCCTAGATTTCCCCCCATTTTCACTCCATTATTCCTGTTGGTGTGCTAATAACCCCCCTTTCTTTTGCTAACTTAGAAACAAAAATTGTAGTCATTTTTACCGTTTCATTAGTCTAAATGAATGATGTGTCTTTTTGTCCCTCCTGTATTTTCACCATGCTCTTCATGAAGTGCTCAGAGATTTGGGCTCCCTTGTTTTTGGCAGAATTTTCAAGGAATCATCAGTTTATAGAGTTTGTAGTAGAAGTGGTAGGAGAGTTGAAACTCTTATGTCCCATGCAGTTACATATTTACAGTGTGCAGGGACATGATTTGCCTTTGTTTTATTTAAAATCACTGGGAACCAGAGGTGTATTTATCAGGTGTTACTCCCTGAAGGAAGATGAATGCCATATAGCAAAGACTTCATCTGTTATACAAACGGGTTTGAAGGCTTTGCTATTGTACTCCTCTGCCTGCTGCACGGAGTGAAAATGCCTTTGGCTGAATGGAGACAGAGTGATACTTAGTGGTAGCATCTTATGACCTTTTGATCAGCTAAGATCTCAAGCCATATTAGTGGACAGATTATGATGTGATGGAAAGAGGGCCAGGAATAGCTTTTTTATCATGAGATCCTTCTTGCAAATATCCTTCTTTGGTATATTCAGGTGTTAATCACTGGAGCCAGGACAATAGTTTGAGAACAGGGGAGTGAAACACTGGTACAGGCACTGAAAATACACCCGGGTTTGCCAACTACAGTTGGATATTGCATTTTACAGTTTCTCCCTAATATTCTCCTACCCTACTGTTTCTATTAAGGCTGTGTGTGACCCTGCAATATTTCCTAGCATTAATAACCCCATTTTGGGCATAAAGATCTTCCACAAAATGGACTCTGAGTCGTTGGACCATAGGGGAGCTGCAGTCCCCGAATTGAAGGTATGCACATGGCGAATAAGGATGTCTGGCTGTGAAGAGAAACATTCACATGGAAATGTCTCTGTCATTTGTGAGATAATGACAGTAATGCTTAAACCTATTTCAACCCTTTTCAGGAGTAAAAATGCAGCTTTTTTTTTTTTTTTTTTTTTTTTTTTTTTTTAAATAAATGCACAGCCTTAATAGTATTTCTCTTTTTACAGAGCTGAACAGAAAGGAGAACAACTTTTACACTGATCCTACTTACCTGCCTGTGCAGGTTACTCCTTAAATTTTGCTGTGTGCTTAAAGTAGATTCCTTTTTATCTTAATGGCCAATATGAATCTTCAGCCTCCTGGATAACTGGGAATAAAAGAATGCTGATTAATTGCTGACTCTGCACATTGATAATGATTGTGCACAAGTTTGATCTGGCTGTTGTGGCTGCTTTTGGAAGGAGAGAAGGATGGACATGTGTTTGTGAAGCCTGATGTGAATGCATTTCGGACTATCTGAGCATGAGGACGTGCCCAGGCAGCCCATGCTGATTATGGAGGATGTAGCATCGCCCTGTAGAGGGTTAGCACAGGGATATTTGAGTGTGTGCATGTTTTGCTTCCTTCTGGAGCCAAACTAGCTGCTCATTTTCCCAGTAAGAAGAAGGAGAAGGGCTGGCAGTGTGTGAGTCCCAAACTGCTGTCAGTGTAGTGACGACGCTGATGCACCATGTCTGGAGAACAATAGCTGCCACAGCCCAATGGAAACTCTTTGAAAATGAGAAGGTTATGGAGGTGGAGGAAATGCACAGCAGGACACTGTCTTCTCTTATCTCCCCCAGCCTCTTCAATTAGGTGCCTGCTGGGATTCCCACTCCTTCTGCCTTTTGCACTAGATCATAGGATCGTGAGGTGTTAGATTTTGCTGGCATGAAGTCATCCACGGTCCTCCTGGCATTATAGCTTCCTGAGTCAGGGAGCCGCTGTGAAGTGTTGAGGCTGTGAGCCCACATGGTGCTTTTAGCTGCAGCTGCCAGGGCCACAGAGGTGTCCAAACAGGAGCCGGGAGCAGGCACCAGCTGCCTGACCCTTTGGGAAAAGCAGGGACTGCAAAGGGTGGACAGCAGCCTTGGGAAAGTGCTATTGCCAAAACACAGGAGGCTTACTATAAGGTGCTTCCTCCCAAGCCCCACCTGCAAGCCATGAGTCAGGTGCTGCATGGGTGATGCTCACAAACAAGCACTGCAAGTGTTGTGAGTGAAACTGTTCAAAGGGATGGGTTCCTCTGAACAGCTCCCATCTGAGAGCAAGAGCTTCTGATGCCAGCTTTGAAACCTTTTCCCTGAGAAGTTTTTGTGGTGTGTGGTGAAGAAAGTGCAGGTACAAAACGTTTCCTTTGCCTCCCTCTGCCACCTTGTAGTGCTTGAGTCCCTGTGGGGTGTAGGAGGGTGCCTGGATTTGGGCGGCACCATGTCAAGATCTTCCCTCTTTGTGTGGGGTTGTTCTAATCCTGCTGTGCCTTCTGACAAATGATCCCTGCCCTCTCTAATCAATTCTTCCCAAAGTAAACAGCTTGCTTTCAGCTTCTTGTAGCTCAGAGGGATCCATGAAAATACACTTTCTTTGCCTTGGGCAGCTCAGCCCTGAAGTTCCTATGGGACATCTTATGGTCTTCCAATGTAGCATATTTGGAGGATATGGCAGCTACTTGAGGTGGGATGATGTTTTTGCAAACAGTGAAGATGTGGTGTCAGGCAGATGACAGTCGTGTTGGGTGGGAAAAAGAGGACAGTGGTTTGCTTATGAAGATAAACTGCCCATGTATAAGATCTTTGCAGTTTTAAGCAAATAACATCTGCTTCCTTGAAATTACTCTTTAGACTGCAAACAGAAGTAATCTCCAGTTTCTCACTGAGTAAGAGTAATTTCATGAACCAGCAGAAGATTGTCATTGTATCCAAATTTAGAGCCATACACTTCTCTTGGCTGGAAAGAGATGATCTTGGTCAGGAAAAGAGGGAGAAGGACACGTTATACCAATGTCTTAAGCAAGTTAAGCAGTGTCTAGGAATATTCACAGGAGTGTGACTGGGTATACTTAAACTACTAGACCAGTCCTTGGCACACTTTTGTTCCACAACAAATAGCAAGCTCCTAAATCATTCCTAAGCATGGATCAGGGATCATCCTAGTAAGCTGTTTGCATTTAGCTGCGGCGTTAGGGAAGTTATGACATGGTTGTGAGCAGATACACAAACTGTTCTGTGCCAGTTGGCCTCAATGCCTGGGAGTATTTCTGGGCACATTTAGTTTACTAGTGGCAGAAGAGGCTCAGGCCCAACTGAGAAACTGAACTCCAGGAACCTAAACTCCATTTGTCAGCAGTGGGAGGAAGGAGCTACCATCAGAGGCTGGTTCAGCCTCCCTTTGTCCTGACCTCTCCAAATCATAGACCATTGCTAAGGCAGCTAAACCTACAGGGTTCAATATGTTGCTAGTGGAGAAAAGGCCGTGTCTGGTACAGGTGCTTTTCCTGCATGTGTACTGTTCACTTCCCCTGCCTTTCTGAGCTCAGAATTTTAAAAAGAGCACTGAGTCATTACAGTGTTCTTTCCTGCAGCAGTGAGTGCCACCCATTATTTTTCTTCATCAAAAGTATTTCTTTCTCCCTCACCATAGGGAAGTTCCTTTCTCAATAGATTCCAGCCATAAGATCAGTGTTCAATATAATTTCCTTTTAATGTTTGGGTGGTTGATAGTTAAATGTGTCCATAGGACACAATTTTAGACTTAGCTAGAATAAAACAGCTCCTGGAAGGATGCAGCATTATGTCTTTCAAATACAAGGAAACCCATTGTTTGATAAAGCAAGATTTATTCTGAGTTCATCCTATCCAAATATATATGTATTTATATCTACTTTTTCACACTGAATCAAATTCTGGGTGAAAAAAAAATAACTGCCTTGACTACTGCAGCCAAAGTGTAATGTTTCATTATCTTTTCTTTCATTGAATTCTGTTCATGCACAAGCTGATCTGATATAATACATGTTTAAACACATCAAAGAAAACATTTTCCCTTCAAGAATACCTCAAGTGTTCGGTCACAGCGGGGATGAAATTATTGATTGAATTTGGCTTATATTTGGAAACCTGACCTTAATCTGTGAAGGTTTCAATGAAGAAGATGTTTTCCCCAGGTATTTCAGTAAGTCAGATAAGTAAATTTTATTTTTGACATGGTAAAGATGTTCCATTTCAGAGAAAGGGAGCGGTATCCAACTTAGGTCACTGAAACTCAGTTCCCTGTGTTGCTTTTTAACAACTGCACATTTATTATTTCAGTGTCCCAGTTTGCTATCTAGTATCAATGAGCTGCTACATGCCTAATAATCAATAGTTCTGCCAGTTGAGTATGCCCTGGAAATACAATATTACTGGTAATATTGATCCTCACAGCAGAAATCAAGGCATCAAACTTTGCAGGCATTACTTGCTAGCACCCTGGTTTTTGCTTAAAGGGCAGGTGGTTTGAAAGTCTCTATCCCCCTGGGACCAATGTTTCCTCTGCATTTTCCTTCTGTGTATAATAACAAGCAGAAACATCAGCAGATAAGGGTATCAGGGCACAGGCAACCTGCAGATATGGTGCACAGAGTTTCATTTGAGCCTTCTGTGGTTCATGGGTGCCTCAAACCAGCTGCAAAGAGTGCTGGTAAAACCAAACTGCATCAGGTCCAGTATCAGTCTCTAATGGTGCAGCTCAGCAGCCTGGCTGGGCAAACTAATTAACATCCCGGTGTCCTCTTCCTCATGGGAAGAGTGAGATGGATGGCTGGAGACCTCTGGCAGCCTTCTGCAAGCACCCTGAGCAACGTCATTAGTGAAGACTCATGTGGCTTGCTTGCAGAGGTGACTTCAGGCTCAAGTTATCCATTGGGGGGAAAAAAAAAGTCCTTCAGCATTGAGGTGTGCTGGCAGCATCAAGAGCATCTGTTCTTGGCTCTTGTGTCCCCTCTAGGCTGCCAGGGTGCCTTGGGAAGAAGAAAAAGTGATGCTCCTCCTTCCTGCTTGTGCATTCACACACCCTCCCCCCCCCCCGCCATGAGTTTGGCCCTCTTTACCTTATCTCTAATTAATGGCTTTACAATGAAGCTGTGAATGAAAGTTTGGCAGATTGGTTTTACAATTGTCAGTCTTCCCAGAAGCAGCCCAGAATTTCATTAACTGAGATACAAGCGTGATTTCCTATAAGCTCTTTTTCAGATTTTACTAGATCCAGATAAATTAAATCAGTATTTTATCTATGTGACACCAAAATTAGTTGGCACAGTACTCTCCGTATGGGAATAGTACTGTTTTTATCTCTTGTATTTAAGCAGCAGCTGCACTATAAGATGCTCCTGTTTCTTTAATAAGTGTCTCTCCTTCAGTAATAGGAGTGCTGGGGAGAAAGTAACCTGTAGGTGAGCAGAGCATAACTTCAGTGAGGACATGCAGGCATCTGGGAGAAGGGAATGGCTCTACCCTACTGCCATGGCTGGGAAAAGGTGCAGGACAATGGTGGAAGCATAAAAGCAAGAGCCTCAGATTGCTGGAGGTAGTTAATGAGAGCCCCTGACAAGGTGAGGGAAGAAAACGTCTTTCCTTACATGTCTTAGGAAGAGGGAACCAGGAGAGATGGTGCCCACCACAGTGCCTCGCTCCCCTCCTCAGGAAGGTGGCTTCATCTCTGATTGAGGGAACAGGAGGTACACATCATCCCTTACTGGGAGGAATCAGGGTCAGGTTCAATGTGCTCAGAGCAATCCTGAGTTTCAGGGGAAATGCAATGCGAAGCTCTGTAGCTACTGGCAATTTCCTAAGATGGACTTTATAGCAAAGATTGCATTTCTGCACTTTCAGGGGGGAAGAAACACAAATTTAGACATTCAGCCAGGAACAGGTATGACTTGTAGCTCAGGGTTGCTACTTTGCAGGAACCATGGAGTCAGAGCTGAAGTTGTCATCAGTTGTGGCTGTGTATTACCAACTAAAGGAGGTGAAGCCATGGGTGCACACTCTTCAAAACCTTTCTTTCTCCAGCAGTATCATCTCTTCTCTGTAGAGTTTCAGCAGCTTACTTCAGCTGCTTCAGCTGAAACCACGAATGATGTATTTTTTTTTTTTTTTCCTTTCCATTGGATGATGAGTGAATGGCCATTTCTGCCCTTATCTCCTCTTTTAGATAAAGTGCTCCAAAATGCCATCATTGAAGTTCAGAGGTCATTGGTGACTTCAAAATCCTCTCCAATTGCCTTGGATCAAAACCAAATGAAATAAAAATCAATGTGAAAGTCAAGAGGCTAAGGCACCAAAATAATGTGTCCAATGCAACCAGCTTGCTGGTTTCAAAGTGTTTCTGGCAGCCATCTGCTTGTTTGAATTTGAGGATGTGACGCTTTTAAAAGTCAGAGAAAAAAAGCACACTCTCGACCACAGTCTTCAGATATTTTACTTGATAACAGGAGTATCTGGTTTTTTTGTGCCCATTTTCTTACGGCTTCAAGAATGTCTTGTTTTGCAGTTGTACTGTCAGCAAGTGTTCTTGGTGCTGAAATACCACTATGTGTCATTTTCTAATTTTTTTTTTTTTAAAAAAGCAATCTTTTTGAAGCCTCAAAACGTTCTCCCCTCACCCTTTTTCATGAATGAGCAACAGAATAGAGTGTGCTATTAAAACTTAATAGCCACCCATTTATTTGCACAGTTAATGATTGGCCCCTTTTAGCTAAAAAGATACATTTTTTTTTTTTTTTTTTTGGTGCTACTCCTTTTCAACTCTGTGGTCTCTGCCTTGTCCTGTGTAACAAAGAAACCAGTCCTTTTATGGATGGTGTTAACCAAGACACCAGTGACCGCATCACATTTAAGAGCTAAATTCCCCTTTTATTCTCAAAGGTGGTCAGGATCAAAGCACCAAGAGGCCAAAGAGAGAGAAACTTGAACTCTTAGTGTATCCTTCCTGTGAACAAATAAATGCATTATATGTTCCCTTGCTGCCAGTGTTAAGAAGATGATATTGTAGCCATCCATAAAAATCCACGTCGTGGTTGGACCGTCTTAAAACAAATACATTATTGTTCTTGGCCCAAAGACTCTGTGACATTAAAAGGTGAAGATGGGAGTCAAAGGGTTGGCAGAGGCAGGCAGGCAGCAGTGGGAAAAGGCGTCAGGGTGCCTGTCGACACACCCAGCTGTGTCCAGCTGTTGCTGGGGTTGGGTGTGTTACGCTGGGGGAGGTTTGCAAGCGGGCTGTGGACACGGCTGGTGGATGTGTAACAAGAACCCTTCCTTTGCAAGAGAGACAGCCTTGGAGCAGAGATGAAGGTGTATTAGTTGAAATTGTTTACACTCTTACTTGGCACTTGCTTAAGGAAAACATTCTTTCTGAATTTAATTTTTTTTTTTTTTTGTTAAATATGTAATGAATAAGGCATTCATAAACCAATGAAAGCTGCATTTTCATCAACTATAATGGACTTCATTAAATTCTGGACATTTACCACATCACAATGTTTATCTGCAAGGCAGTATTTCCCTGTGCTTAATAAAAGGGGACAGCAGGAGTACCACAGCAAATTTAAGCCACTTCTAGCACTCAGTGTCAGGGTTTTAATGCACCCACATTATCTTGACTTCTTTTTATGGCTTCGTCTTGCTTTATGTGACAATGCTTAGTTTTTGTGTCATGCCTTTCACACATAAATTTCACGAAGCAGGGCAAGACATTATGCCCATTTTAGAGAACAGAAAAGCACAAAGTGAGGAAATTTGGTGGTGGCCACAGAGCAGCACTGCTGGGAGCAGACCTCGATCTTCTCTCCATCCCAGGAGTCCACTGCATCTCCAAGAGGAAGCTTTACCCCTTTGCAGACAGGCTTGTGTGGGATATGAATCAAAGGCTTGCCACAAACAGGGTTGAAGGGAGTGGGCAGCACCCCGATGGGTTTTTGGGGCACTGGATTGCTTTTCTCAGAAGTGGCAACTGGAAGGGTAAATATTCAGTCTGGTAGATAAACAAATAGCATGAGTCTGCCTGTGTTTTCCTTCCATTTTTATCACTGGCCATATCCTGTTGTGTCTTTCTAGTGGGATTTTCTGTAAATCTTGTTTGGCATGGAGAAGGGAAGATCTGACCTCCCCTTTGCTGAACTTGCCTGTTTGTCATCCTCTGGTGTCAAACTTGCCCTGAGGGCAGCTTGGGTTCAGTCTTCTTCTGAAGCTGTGTCTCAACACCAAGACAAGATACTCTTTCTGATAAAAGTTTAAGAAAGCATCATTACCCAATGAAATGTACTTTGAGAACCTGGCTGCTCCCTACAGATTAATGATTTTGTGAGGATTTTGAAATACATTGAGGAAATACTTAGAAGCCTCT
Source organism: Merops nubicus (assembly GCF_000691845.1). NCBI lineage: Eukaryota > Metazoa > Chordata > Aves > Coraciiformes > Meropidae > Merops > Merops nubicus. The sequence continues at coordinate 50,855 of NW_008583815.1, read as the reverse complement.
AGCTGAAATTTCCCTGTCTGCGCAGGTCTGACCTGTGGGGGACAGTTGGTTTTCTGGAAGAGGTCTCAGATCAGTGGATGAGGATGTTTTGGCCAAAGAGTCTAGCAAGTTGCAGAAGTGTTTTCTGAGCACAGACACTCAGCCGTTATTAACTTTCTATTAAATAGTATGAGAAATATTCCAGAGGGTGCTCACATGGGCATTTGTGTGTGAGAGAGAAGGCAATTTTATCTGCATGGCGACTAAAGCACCAAAATCACCCTTTAGTGACATCACCACGTGCAAATTTCATCCCTGTATATAACTTACAGTATTTTAGGTGCTGAATGTATAGAGCTGTTAGTGCTAGACTTGAACTTGTGAAGAACTAGGGGAACACAGAGGTGGAAATTATTAAAATTCCCAGGTCAGATCTGTTTCTTTCCACACATTTCTCCTGCATTGCTTAGTTTGTGCAAATCTTCATTACCTGTCTTGTGGCCGGTGGACATAACCAGGGAAGGGCATCCTGAAGTTTCTATCTGCAGATAGAAGCCTGATATACTCCAGAAGGGAAAAAAAGAGCAATTGGCTACATGAAAACTAAGCCAACTAAATATCTGAGTCGTGTTTTGAAAGTGAGCATGGGCGGCATCAAAAATTTTCCATCAGCTGTAATAATGCCAATTACTTTGCCAATTGCTGATTCCACTGTGATTTGTTTAGTGCAGTCAGGCTTTGTCCTCTTGCCTGGGCGGATAGGCTTTGTTTATGCTGATTGATCATTTGCAGAGCTTCTCTCTCTTTTTTTTTTTTTTTTTTTTTCCTTGTGTTTTCTCTTTTCCCTGAGCCCAGCTAGGGCCAGAACAGCCCTCTCCCCCCTGAGCTCACCTGCAGCCAGGATAGTGCCAAAGGGTGATGTGTTCCTTGGGAGCAGGAGATGCTGCTGTTGTTCCCAACTACTCTGAATACAGAGATGATCCTCCATTCCCCTTTTGCCACTGAATTTAAAAAATAAAGGATGCTCCCAAGAAGCCAGGTAGCTTCTCAAGGATTGGGCAGTTGGGATCTGCTGGGGATGGTGGCTCTGAAGCTGTTTGCTTCTGTCTCAGGAGAGAGGAAGAGGGACCTTTTATCTCTCCAGATGGCAAAGGCACACAGGGACATGCGCCCTCAAAGTGAGTCTCCCTGGGAAATCATCAGGAGTTTTCCAGTACTGCTTACACTCAAGTCCATGGAAATTAATGGGTGTCTCCACAGCCATTTTGCACAAGAGCTGTGATTCTTCTCCTGTTAATTGGGGAAGAGGCATAATCATGGGCATTTAAGGAATGCATCTGCCTGATGGACAGGCTGAATGTAAACTGCTGTGATATCTTCCAGAGGCTTCAAAAGCTGTTTGAATTCCTTTCCCTCACCACTCAGGTCCAGGCTGGGGATGTTGGCTGACATTTCCTCTGTCCTCCCACCCGAGATGCCAAGGGATGGCTTCACTTCCAAGGTGCATAATGTCCTCCTCTCCCTTTTGCCTTGTGGTAGAAGTGATTGCCACCTCCAGAGCCCCAGTGATGGTGCATTTTGCAAATATCAGCCTTGCTTCCTGGTGGTTTTGGTGGCCTGCACTCAGCTTTGCCTCCTAGCTTGTCTTCACAGCCAGCTCCCTTGTACATGTGCCTGCAGAGCACTGCAAGCAGGGAGCAGTAGCAAAGCCACAGTAGCACCATTCTGACTGACACAGATGAGTATTTAAGCACTGGTGAACAGCAGAAAGTTCATGCAGGGCTTTCCTGTGCACCTGGTTTACCCTGGCCTTTCAGTCCCAGGCAGCTGGTGAGATAATAGAAGCACATCCTCACCAGTGTGAAGCAGGACTTGTTTCTAGCCATCCCTGGGGCTGTCAGAGGAGCCCCAGAAACATAATCTGCCACGTGAAGTATCAGCTAAAGGTGAGGCTATCAGCTCTTTCCTCATACCCTGCTATCGGTTTGTTTTGCAGCTGACAAATATGTGACACACTTTGCTGCTCACAGCGCTCCTCATCACCAGGAATTGTAAAAGATCCTCTGGATGTGTGTTCAGCCCTCACACTTCGTATCAGCCACAAACAGACACAAAGCAGACGAGCTGCTGGCTTATGTCAGAGAAATGTGGCAAAGGGAATTTGCGGGGGAACTGTTTAGTAACCCTAAATTGGGGAAATTAAAGCAGGCTTTGGTTGTAGGAGATGAGCTCACTGGGATGCAGTTCCTTTTTCCAGCAGTGTCACTGCAACAGACCTCATTCTTCATTGCCTGGCAGTTTGTGCAGTCCTCCAAACTGCTACAAATTGTGAGTGGATCTGAAATCTCCCCCTGTGCAGTCCAGTAGCAGTGTTTTTCATCCACATTGTGTTCACTGAAGTACAGCTGCCACGGGCACTAGCTGCCAGCCTTCTTTTCTTTGTGAGAAACCTAGACACAATGAAAAAAAAAAAATTTATTTTTCCAAGTCACAAACCCACTTTGCAACCAAGTTAAAAATAGATTTTTAACTTTGCCTGCCTCCTTTCTTACCTGCAGGACAGCCACACATTCAAAGACAGCTTATGTGTGGACATTTGTGGCACAGCTATTAGTTCAGCAGCCAGTAAGTCCATACCGTATTCAGTTAACCTTCAGCTAAAACAAACATCTTCAGTATTTTGAGGATACCCAAAGATATTCCTTTTCAGAAATCAGGCAAATCAAGTTCAGTTAGGATTAGTGTCAATGTCACTACCCTTTTTTTCTTTATTCCTTCCCATCCTCTGTACTGAGAGACCATGACATAATTGTGTATATGTTGCAATATAATAACTCATATGGAGATTTAAAATGGCCAAATGATTATAAAGTCAGACGTGGCTTAGTTTTTATGGCCAGCCTGGTGTTTATTTTAGGGAAGGACCCGTTATCTCATTATGTTGGAGTGCATATGAAGTCAAAGGCAGGCAGGTCTCTCTGCTGATATTTAATTTGGCTTTTTTTACGGGGTCATCTACTGGGTAATAGCAGCGTTCAGCAAAAGAAATAAAGCCAAATTTGTCACCAGCCTCGTTAGAGAAGCTTCATTTTTTGGGTTCCTAAGTCAAATCCAGTGGGTTCCCATTTGGATGTGTTTTCTATCAAAGCACAGGGGAAACCAAGCAATGGTATTTCTTGCAGATCTTGTGCCAAGTATTGCAGACTTTGGTTTTATTAAACCCTAGAAGACTCTGGAGACATTTCTTCTTTGCTCCAAGCCAGCAGAATATAGTTTTGCATAAAAAGAAAGGGAACAGCAGCTGATATGATGGGGATAGCACAAGGTAGAGAACAGGCCATGAGAAAAAGATGTGCTGTCTAACTCCAGCTAGTGTCTTGTACACACTGCTGCATGTGTATATCCCCATCCACGAAATGGGAAGATTAGTAATTCTCTATCTTGCAGAGAGTTAAGAAGCTAAATTAATTACTGTTTGTGAAGCTAATTGAGATTCCCAGATGAGTACTGTTTGGAACATTCTAATTCTTAGTATTGTTATTATTTCCATCGAGATTTGGCTCCATGTAATTAGTTGCTGTATCTGCAAACAGGTATGCTCTCTCCAGCTGTTTGGAGGCATTCCTCATGGGACTGGCCCATGCGGAGCCATGTGGCATGAAGACGCACTGGCAACAAGCTCCTTGACCTCACCCCAAACCTGTGCTTATCTTCTATGGCTGTGCTGTTCAGAAAGTCACGTTACTGCAAGTGAATGCAAACAGCTTAAAGAAAATGACCCTATTATAAATTTATGCACCTTTAGAAATTATTGTGGTAAATTATACTTGTGTGTGTGCACTGGAATAAAGCCCAGAGTTGGCTCACGTCCAGTCCAGGGAGGGAAAAGGCTTTCCAACAACGTGCAAGTGTCTCTAGGTTTGGCCATCAGTTTCTGTTGGATTTAATGTTAAAAAAATTCTCAGGGAATGTGTACCAGTCACATACTCTTTTAGTTTACATTCACACGTGCTGTTGAGCTCAGTAATTCTGAGTTAGCTTATTTTCAGAGAAAGTCAATGAAAGCTGTAGTTGTCTTTACTGAACATTCACTTGTCAAACACCTCTCCCACTTAAAAGCAGCACAACAGTAGTAGAACAAAAAGACCTACTAGAATGGTGCTGGTTTTAAAACAAAACAAACCTTTAAGATTATGTAAGAGCTATAGGAAGTGGAGTGTTTTATTTATGAATGTGGAAGTCTGTCTGTTCATTATTTCCTGAGTCTGGGTTGGTGTGTTTTGTTTTTCCCTTCCTTTCATAAATAAGCAATAATTGACATTGAGACATTCAAAGAGTAAGTTTTAAGGATCTTGAAACACCAGCAGCTTTGGAGGTTTCATCTACAAGAAGTTAAATCAGTATGAGCTGGAAAGCTTGGAGAAGTAAACAAAAGTAATCAAGTCAAGGTGTCAAAAAAGGCTGTGCAAATTAAACTGGAGTTGGGCTTGTTTAGCTTTCTTGTGCATAAAGCTTAGAAGAGATGGGCTCAATGCTGGGAAGATGGTTTTAAGCCAGCTCAGGCACTTTGCAGTGGTCACATCTCTGTTACAGTGGGAATATAGACGTGTAGGCATTTCTATTCACTTACCAAGCCAGTGAAATACTCAGCCTGATACTGTGTCCAATATAATGAATTTTAATATTGTGGGGTTTTTCTCCCTCTAAGCTGGAACAGTCCTTCAAAATCCATATTTGCCAAGGCAAATATATTTGGCCTAGAGGTAACTGGGAGATTCATTTTATACATCCTTGAATAAATGGCAGGCTGTACTCTATTTTCAAGGGCATGCTTATGGACACTGAGACACCTGAATGTCTTGAAAGATTTGCCACTGTGTCACTGGAAGTCTGAAATAAGCGTTGTCCTTGGTGTCTCCTTCAGTAGGAAATGTGTGGTTCGAAGGGGAGAGTTAATATAATAAATAGTTATTTAATCTTCTCTATGTCCAGCTTGAACTTGCAAATAATAGAAGCACAGCCAGGGTGCTTTTGCTTGCTAAATGTTCCACTGGCTTTCCCCCTATTAGCTAATATACCACTGGAAGGAACTGAAATTTTAGACCTGCATTTGCAGGATTCCCCAGCGTTGCTATCAGCAACCTCCCAAACCAATCCATTCAGTTGGTCCTTTGATGTGCAATTAAACCCAGGAAAAAATAGCTTTGTGTAATATATAAATAGAGAAGAGGAGAGATAAAGGCGGTGTTGAAGTCACTTGCTGACAGCTTGGCATCTGGATGTTAAAGGTGCATGCCACTACCTCTGCTTAAAAATGAGTCCTGAAAAGCATCTACTCGTTCCCAAATTCCAGCTCCCTGAAAATTTGCACTGTGTTTACCTTGCACCTTCTTTTGTTCAGCTGGAAAGCAAAGAAAAAAAAAAAAAGAAACCAAAAACCAAGGTCTGTGAGGCTGACTTGATTTTTCTTACCAGCAGAAATGAATTTTTTGTTAGAAGAAAATGACGGTGGCTCTCTTAAGACAGTGTTTTTATTAGATTATTTTTCTCTTTATCTCTATGAAAACAGCATTTTTGCAGGAAGCCATTAGGTTTACCCGTTCTTACTGATGAATAGCTGGCATGTGAAATATAGACCTCTTGCGTGTTGCAAAAGGTCAGAGTACGTTGCGTGTTCTTTGAGCATCAGGGGTAAGGCAGCCAGGCACTTTTTGATTAACCTGGCAAAAAGGTGAGATAATCCAAGTGGAAGCTACAGTATTTGAATGAACTTCAGCTGTTAATGTCTGCCATATCTGAAGGCCTGACTGATCCCCTGCCAGTTTTACGTTCGTGTAACTCGGTGGCCAAAATGGAGCTATCGTGCTTTGTATCAGCAGG
>NW_008583815.1:44311-44965 GCF_000691845.1 Merops nubicus | reverse complement strand
GCAGGAAATTCAATTTCACCTCCTGGAAGAACCAAAAATAGCTGGTGCCAAAGGATGAGGAAAGACGTTCAAATTTAGGACTGTGATTAAGCACATGGAGGAGAAAATAAGGGTGCATTTATCACCTTATCATTACCTGTCTTAAGAAAGTGGACATCTAGTCCCAGGTGGACTTCCAGGCTCGCTGTGCAGCCAAAAGAGAGCTCTGGGTACAGGAGAAAGCTGTGCAAGCTGGGCATCCTGATGATCATTATCACTATCATCTATGTACTATCAGAATGTTGTTTGCACAGGGGTTGAATCACGTCAGTGTAAAGCTGGACGGGGTCTCTTGGGTTGTCATATCCAGCTCACGGTGAGTGCATCCCTGTGTCCTGTAATCCCCTCATCACAAATCTATTAAGTTCCATCTTAACCTTTGTTTGGTTGATTGTCTCCACTGCTTCTTCCAGTCTGTGCCCTAAATTTATTCTCACCCTCTTCTCTCAGGCTCTCAGGGTGGAAATGAGCCTAAGCAGCTTTCACATCTCCCTGTTATTAAATCTCTGATATATCAGGAGGCAGAAAATGTTCCTGTCTTGTTGGACTCACACAAGCCAAGAGAGATTTTCCTCTCTTTTGCAGATACCAGTGGCCAGTTGCTGTGTGACTGCC
>NW_008583815.1:0-44297 GCF_000691845.1 Merops nubicus | reverse complement strand
GAATTGCTAAAGGATGTTTTGAACCTCAAAGCATCTTTCCTGATAAAGTTAAAACAAAATCTTAGAGAAGGGGGTTCTGAAAGACCATCGCTCCCTGTCGTGAATTGATTTTGTAAGAAGGTTTTGCCACACATGGTTTTGTGGCTGCCACAGGAAAACGTGTGACAAAATCTGCTCGCTTAGTTTTGTGGCTTCTCAGATGTAGATGAAAGTAGGTGTCATTGTCACAACAATAAGCTGGGAACAGGAAGGTGATATCTCTGGTGATAGAGTGGGGAGATTCAGGGCTTGGGGCAGAACACGTTTCTAGATACATATGCAAAGCAGTAATAAATGAGCTACGGTTTATTATGGGGCAAGCATCAGATCTTCCAGCTGCTCTATTAGGACTTCAGGCCAGGATATTTAATTATGGCCTGGCCCCCTCCTTTAAGCAGATTATCACAGTGACACACTGACTGCTGTGCCCTGCCAGTGCCCTCAGGCTTTGCTCTTTCTCCTTTGCTCATAGTGTCCCTGCTGTCCGTGGAGGGGGGAGGCTGGGGCTGAAAGAAGGGGTTGCTACAAGCAGGAGGGACATTTTGTATTAGATTTAAAAAAAAAAAAAAAAATCTGTTTTATGAGAGTTATTAGGATTTTTTTAATTATTATTTAGGACACCTGGGATCGTATAAAAAGGGAGTTGTTCAATAATGCACACCGTGGCAAGCATGGAGAAGGGTAATTTCAATAGCTGGACTCCTTTCTTCTTATTAATTTGCCCATCTGTGCACTGCAGAGAGTGGAGACATGGCAGGGGTCATCTCCCTCCTCTTCCCTGTGCTCCTGTGCACAGTGCTGGCTCTGAATCCACCCGTGCTGGGGGGACACAACTGTGCCCCCTCCCATGTTTCCTCTTCAAACACCCTCCAGAAGCAACAAAGCCATGAGCCAAAGGCTCTGGTTCATCCCAGCAGGATTACAGCTGCTGTGACATTACCTTCCAAGTTTGTCTTTGCTGGGTGCCGGTCTTTGAGCAAAAAAAAACTCCTCTTGCTACAGAAGAGCCCTTGGTCTGTGCTGCTGGAGGTGAGCCATCTCCCCAGGGCTTCCTTTCCAGAGTGTTTATTTTGCCCCACCGCAAGCTCAACAATTTCTCTGTAAAGTGAATTTCACTTTCTTCTATTTTTTGAGAGGGGATAATAGTCCTTACAGGGCTTTGAAGTGCCATGTAAGTGTTGGGGTCATGGCTGATAATACAACTATTACAAGGACAAAGGCAGCAAGAGTGCAAGAAAAGCATGAGTATGTGGTTTCCTAGTGAGGACTGGTCATTATTATTTAGGGTTTTTTTTGTATTTTTACCAGGAAACTTGTGGAAAAAAAGTGTAGCATTGCTCAAATAGTTCATCAATTGGGACTAAATTCATGCAACAATTTTGGCTCCCCTAATGAAGCCAGAATTCCTAGAAAAAAACATGTTATTTTCCAAGGAAATGTTTTAAATTTTCATATTGAACAGCATGCCTTATATTGAGGAAGATGGAGAGGGAAGGAAGGGTGAAAGGCAGGAAACATAAATAAGATGGTAAAATGATATGGACTTTTTTTTTTCCCACCCAGAAATACACTTCCTGAGGTATTTTATGTAGATTTTTTTAAAAAAATAAATAATTATTGTTTCTTCAGCTCTTTTTTCCTAGATAGTGTCACTAGCTCCAGTCCTGAATTGACGTGTGACCTGCAGCAAGTGACAACTCCTGTGTGACTTGGTTCACCCTTCTGCAAACCTAGAGGTTTTAATGGGCTTCGTTCATTAAACTCGCCCAGCTACTTTCCAAGCTGGAGGTGAGGTTACCACTATGTACATGTGAAGTCTGGGTAGGAACTGTCAGCCCTGTCCTCTCTAATGAGACTTCTCTCCTAGAGAGGACATCAGCATGTATCCCATCCGCCACTGTCACATAGACACAGCTTGCCATAGATGCTGCAAAATATTCCTAGACGTGCATTTCTTCCATCAGTTTAATGTCAGCTCTCTTCTGGTAATAGCAAAATTGTGTTCCCTTAATGCAAGTTTGTGGTAAAATAGGTGAAGAAGTTTGGAAAATATAAGGCAATTACTTTGCATCAGTGGTAGGCTTGTAATTTATGCTGCTGCTTCTTACACGTTGCTTCAGCCGGGTAAGCAATGAAGTCATTGCTCCTGTAGAAGGAGCAACATGAAATGGGCTGCTCAGGTCTGAAATAGGTGCTGGAGTCCATCACAGCAACAGAAAGCAGCAGTCATACATCAGACTATGACATAATTTTTCATCATCTTCTGCCAGCTGAGCTGTGATTAAGGTGTTAGCAAGTTTGTCGATTGTCAGGTCATAAAACCGATCATCAGAGTTGCACTAAAATGTGCAAACCTTTGAAAACAGTCCAGGCTTTCAGGCTGATTCAGCACTGAAATATTTGCCTTCAAGTTTCTCTCAGCTGGAGGAAGATGATGAGCAGGCAACACCTCCGTGCCCCACGTGTCCTTACTGTATGCATTGTATCCATGCTACGTCCACATTAACATCAACGTGTCATCTTTATCCAGCCATACTTCCTCTGAGGTGCCTTGTGGCACCTCAGCAAGACAGAGATACACTCAACACTGTTTGAGTTTTCTAGACATTTCTTAGTGTTGTTTAGTTCAAAACCTGATGACAGTGGTTATGTCTAACAGGATAAGGTAACTAACCACCATCAAAGAAATGGTTGCTTGAACTAACAAGCTTGAGAAAAAACAAGCAAGCTGAGGAATGTGACCTAGAATGGGAGATGTGTGAATAGCAGATACCTTTGCCGCAGCATTTCTCTGTTTCTTGTAGTGAAAGAACACTTAGACACTTGGAGAGTAAGCCAAGGCCTGCTCTGGTCAAGGGAGCCCCAAGGTGTTTGATTTACAAGCAACTAAAAATGCTGCAAAACTTTGAAAGTGCATTTACAGCTTTCTTTTCCCCCATCTACTTGCTGGCACATACGGAATTACGAGGGAAGGGTTTTGGTTGTTGCTGTGGTTTTACAGTTGTTCCATGAACCATTTTTTGACATTTTATGGATCCCTGAAGATCCACAGGCCACCCCTTGAGAAACAATGACCTGGAAAGATAAGGTAAACAAAATTTGTACTTCATGTATCATTGGAATTCCTTGATACTATAGGAAAACTGGGAGGAGGAAAGTTGTCGGCTTTAGTTTAATTGCAAAAAGAGCTGTCTCATTGCAGCAACAAAGATTTTTTCTTCAAACAAAGCTAGACAAGTCTGAAGTTGTGCAGTGAGCACACCGAGCTTACAAGGGAGAGTGTCGCGTGCCAACAGGCTCAGGCCAACCTTTCCAAGAGGAGCAGTTGTACAGACTCGTCCATCATTTCTCCATCTCCCTGGGGAGTGGGAGGCAGCAAGGTGCAAGGACGCAGCATGAGCAAGGTGGCCCATTCCCTGCCTTTTTCTTTCCTCCAGAAGAATGGATCCATTGAACATAATCAACATGTTGGTAAAACCGTCCTGCTCGGCACCGTGCCTCTCTTCCTCCTGGCAAAGGTTGGTTCTCTGAACACCTTGTAGCTGCTGCATTGTGTTGTCCCCGAACCTCCCATGGGGAAGTCAGTCCCTGAATCACTTAAGAAAGGTGTTTTTGATGAGGCTGGGTTACATGCTGGCCACACAGCTAAGGAATGCAGGTATTTGGGACTCCTCTGGAAAGACCCTGCTGAAAGATCTCCAGGGTGTACTGTACTAAACATAAGCCTACCACCCCCAGGGTTTGGAAGAGAGCAAATTCCTTCCAGGATTATAGGATTAAGAAGCTGAAAAGTGATTCAAATTCTTCATTAAATGGAAAAAAAAATAAAAGAGAGAGAGTGAGACATGAGGGGAAGCTCTTCAATGCATGCATCACTCGACGTGTTTTCCTTGTAATTAAAGGAAGTTATTGAAAAATATTTGAGGGGATTAAATGCTCAGAGTATATGTGCCGATCAAATAACACAAGAGTCTGCATTCTTCTGAGTAATCAATGGAGTGACTTGAATGGGGAGGTTCAAAAGAGCACGGTTATTGTTAAAGTGCCACTGTAGTAGTATTCACCATACTGTATGGCAGATGGACAAGCCCAAGGGTTTCCCAGCAGGGAAACTTTGCTATAGCTGAGAAGCCAAGAATCTGGAGTTTGTACATGGGCATTTCTACACCAATTGTTCAAATTTCAGGTGGGCTTTTCTTTTTGCCCCTCAACTTGAATGCAGAAGGAGGCGCTCCTAATTTCCTGAGGAAGGCTTTTTTTGGGGCTGAAATTCCATTTCTCTTTTGTGGAAACAAAATAGGAAAGGAAAAACCTGTAGACAAGAAAGGTGTTTAAAAACTGAGGACATAAGAAACGAGAGGGACTCCTACTGTAAACAGGGAATTCTACTTACTCTTATTTTTTAATTCTGTGTTCTGACACTGTAATTGCAAATGGTCATTAGTTAGCCATTAATTAAGAGTTCATGATGTCCTAGACACCTGGTGTTTAGAACAGCCGATGTGTCTTGCAGTTCCTAACATGACACTATGATGACCTCAGTCTCTGTCTCAGACTCTGGACCCTGTGTTTGCCCATGTATGTGACAGAAATGATGCTCTGTCCAGAGGTCTTCACTTTATTCTGGCTTTTCCTTTGTGTGTTTCACTGCTGACAGTGGGCACAAGCAGCACTGTCCAGTGCAGGAAGGACCAAAGCATATTTGGAGGCCATGAGGCTATGAGATTTAAAAAGCCCTGCATTACCAATGTCCTTTTTTTTCAGTCATTTTTGAGGAGAAAAGCCCTGACTTAAGAAGAATCCTGGACCCAGGGTTGTGCCTCCATCTTTGCTCCTGTTCTGCCTCACAGCCTGTGGGCAAGGCACCTTACTGTGTTAGCTCTTCTTGCATTTTACAAATGAGCAGATTAATGACATGCCACTTGATTCTGGGTTTAATTAATGATTGAAAAGGGCTTTGAGATCTTCATGTGAAAGAAGCCATATAATTGCACAGAGAAAGACGATATTTATTCCTCTCTTACTAGGTTTTTATAACAAAGTTCTCAGAAGTTTGAGGGAAAAGATAAACTCACCTCTCTTCAGGTGGGTGGGCCTATAGTCTTCTAAATTAGGTGCAGCAAATCACATCCTCACGTACTAAGAATATAGAGTCACATTTGTACCAAACATATGGCCATCTGGGGAGTAAAGCATGAGTCTGATACAGGTAGTTGCCACTTTTAGAAGATACTTTCTCTCTGGAGCTATATATGACAGATGTCTTACCAGACCAAGATGGAGAGTTCACTCCATCCATCCTCCTTAAGGCAGGACCAGATCTACTTCAACCTATTCAACTCACATTCATCTCATTTGCCCCTATGCATGTCCAGCGTTGGTGAGTCCTTCAGGTGCCCTGCACCGAGATGCAACTGTCTTTACCATTGACTTGTTTCTTTTAATGTCTCCTCTATTTTTCCATCACTCCAGTTTAATTACATTATTTCTTGCGCTACCCACAGCAGCAGGGTACAGAACAGTACCACATTAGCTCCTTTCTCTATGCTTGGGCCACTTATATTAAATCAGTCTGGAATTTGATCTAGCCAGGAAATGCATCACTTTCAGACATCCCATTATCCTTGTGCTTTTGTCGTGCCAGAAATGTCCAAATCAGGGCGATTGTTTCCTAGCCAGTCACTTCAATCCTTTTTTAGGCACTTAAAAGTAAACTTTCTTACAGAGAACCTTAGTACACTGAATACCCAAGTTGAAGTTAATGGATGCTGTCAGAGCAAGTCTTGTTTATTTTGGCACCTCTCGGTACAAGTAAAATCTTGATTATAGGTACCTGCATAAGGAAGTGAAGATGGAAAGACTGTACTTTTATTTATTTTTTTTTTAAATATTTTTCTTTTCTTTAAAACTACTTTGGCAAATCAACCATACATCTTCTCACTTCCTCCTTCTAAATGCTAACCAGACGGCATATACCAGCGTCAGAATTTCCCAGCGGTCGTTTGTTTATCATTCAGTCACATCAAGCATGTAGTGGAAAGTTTGAACTGACCCTGGGGTATGGTATTTATTAATAATGGAAAGCATGATTTGACCAAGTTGCCATTTTAAAAAAAAATAAAAAAAATAAAAAAAATTACAGTCCAGTCTACTTTGCACGGTGCCACACAGAACCAGTAGGTGCTGAAAGTTTGCAGAACTAAGTACAAAATGAGCTTTGGATCCTGTGTCTTAATGCCTTGGAGGTTAATAGAGTAGGTATTTTTCTAACCTTACAATTGCGGTTAATAAAATAATGGATGAGGAATGAGTGAAAGAAGTTTTTTAAAATTTTGTATTTATTTTCTTTTTATTTTCTTTTGGCTCCACAGACGTACTTAAGCAAACACAGTCTCCTGATCCTGCAAACAGCAGTTCCCTTGGCAAAATGATTTGGGATGGTTTTGGAGAACTTTAGCTAAAAAGTACACTTGCAAAAAAATAAGCTGTCAGAGAGTAAATATTTGACTTTTCCATTTGTTTTCTTCTTTTCATGCAGTGTACATGACAAACCTAATTCATAGCTGCTAATGTTGTAGTTAATGTCAACAGAGCTATAGTTAGAAAGGAAATTACCTGGACTGTCATGATTTCACATCCTTTTTTGTAATTTCTTCTCCTGGACAGATTTCATGATGACAGGCACTGAAACAGACTGAGTTCCCAGGCACCTCAGAGTGTCATACAATAAAATGCAAGTTATGAAGTTCTGTATATAACTAAATTGCCATGGAAAGTACCCACCACAATGAGAAAAACAGAGCAAAACCTACAACCAGAAGTTGAAACCAGACAAGTGCAACTTACAATAAAGGGGAAAATGTTTAACAGATTAAACCAAGTTGATTCCTGGAGATTTGCTGCATTGGGTCATAATTGGAGGTTTTTGCAGAGTATATAATTTACTTAAACTTTACTGGACTCATTGCAAGGAGTAACCAGGGTAATTGTGTGGTCTGTTATTTACAGATGGTAAGGCTAGATGAAATCTATCTTGCTTATTTTCCATCTGTGATCAACAGAGAGACTTCTTTCAGTACCCTCTCAACCTCAGTTTGGCCAATACAAATCAGGTTCGTGATGGACATTGCCCTGCATCTTGGAAGTATTGGTAGTATAGAAAATTCATGCAGTGTGCAAATAAAACGTCAGGTTTTCACCATTTTTTTGCACTGAGATGAGGCAGTGGTGAATTATGCGAGGCTGTAAAGTGTATGTGAAAACCATGAGGAGAAGGCTGCTTTAACCAATGATACTTATCATGATAATAAGTGTTAGGCTTGGTAGTCAGTAGTAACAGGGTCAGCGCCTTAGAGAGTAACTCATTGTGGAGTGCCAAGAAGAGTGAAAGTGATTAACTTGAGTTTCGAAGGGAAAATGAGCCGTCCACAAGTTCAGTACTAGATAGTCTGTAGTCATGCTAAGAGTCTTTGTCTCTCTTTTCTTCAGCAGCAAGAACAAACTCCCTGCTTGGATGTGTATCTTCCTTATTACTAAATCCATTTGTGTTGGGAATTGCTGGAATGTACAGGAAACCCAATGATCTGAGCAAGAGAGAGACCCAGGATGTCCCGAGTTCTCATGCTAAGGCTTGGCAAAAAAATTGGCTCCTGTAATTTCCTCTTCTCCCTGCAAAGAGGTTAACTCGGTAATTATTCTAAGTAACAAGATCTCTGCATGCTTGGCAAAAAGCCAGAGATTCATCCAAACTTGTGGGCTTGCTTCCCTGATGTTCGGGCCAATTGGTGCACTCAGGCTGCACAATGAGTTGCAGATGTAGTGAGCTCATGCACTACATTGGTAAAGAGCACAGAAATGTTTATCCTGAAGTAGGATGCAAGTGCAAAAAGACAAGTTGCCTGAGATCGCAATCTGAACATCCAAAAACAGAATCACAGCAACACCACCCTCCCCCCGAAAAAAATAATAATATAAAAAAAAAAAATTAATCCTTTGCTTTGTTGCCTCATCTTTCCCATCTGTGAAATGGAAACGATTCCACTTAGCTTTGTCTTGCTTTGCCCTGAGGAACTGGAATGAGCTAGAACTTTCAAAACGGCTTTGAAGATAGGTTATTGTTTTTCATTACTGTGTGCAACACTTCCCACCATGAAGTGATATTTGAGAATAAAGGTACAATTCTCATTGCCAAAAAAATAATTCTAACCTTCCACAAAAAAAAAAAAAAAAAAAACAAACAAACAAAAAAAAATCTCACTGTGTTAATTGTTAGATGGAAATCAGCTGTATCTGACAGTGCCATTTGTAACCTTTGCCAATGCTATATGGTTCTGCACCACCAGCCTGGTCCTGGTGTATTTTACTTTTTTCCCTACTTTTGAGGGGGGATTATGTGTTGCGACTTTGACCTGGCCATTTCCTTTCTTCAGGAGGATTAAGCTCCAGTTGTTTTTCTGCTAGCAGTGAGTATCATTTGCAGCCTAAGAAATATGATTTCCTTCTTTTAAATGGGTCAGACCCTTTTGGTTTTTTAACCGCAAACAATGGAGTTCAGAGAAAAATCCAGAGGAATATGGACTTGGGAGCTTTTGTGGCTTCTGATGTGAAACAGGCCTGTCTAATGCATTCAGTTCCTTGTCAGTTGGGAAAGAAATGTCTAAAGTTTCATAATATCGTATCAGTTGCGCAAACAACTTGTCTTTTTAAAGTAGGTGCTTAAAATCTGCACTTGGTTTTAGGAAAGCTTAGTCTGGTTTTGTGCTTGAACAAGTTTTGTCTTCTGGATGCAGTAGAAAGAAAGTAAAGAACTAACTTAATTTCAGGTGTTTGGTTTTTTTTTTGATTTTTTTTTTTGGTAGGAGACAAGTAACTCCATTTCAGATTTCTGTGTCTCATTCAGAGCAATTAAGGATTTCATGTCATTTGATATTCTCTTTAAGAAGCCTAGGAAATGGCTACAAGTTTCCACTCTTGTTAGTCTTAAACTCCTTTTCATTTCAACCCTGGGGAATTAGTCTGGGTTGAAGTGCATGCATGCATGAATTAAATCACAGCAGCATTGCTAGGTCTCTTTTTAAGGCAGAGACCTCAAAGCTCTTAATCGCGGGTTCCTTTCTCAAACCTGCCCTGTAAGATGAGTATGGTAGTTGTGTCATTTCCAGATCTGTAGTCAACAAACCATAGCTCTTCCTTCCTCCTTCTCTAATGGCTGTTACCTTGAGAAGACAAGGATCAGAGGCTGCTACCTGCACATAGACCTGTGCAACCTCCAGTTTGATGTACTTCGTTTATACCTCAAGCAAAGGGATGTGACTGAGGCTGTGGCTGGTAAAGGATGTTTTTAGCTGGCTGAGCAGTAGTAATTCCTGTTTAAATGCTTAGAATCCCATTGATTTCATCTGGCACAGTTTCAGCAGGCTAGACGGGTGAGTGTCTGCTGCTCAGAGTCATTGGTGGCCTTAGGGCTTTCTCCAGTGAGGTGTGAGATGTGGATTTGAGAGACAAAGATTCAGCTCTGGCTCATCTGTGTGATACAGCCAGAAGGCCTTGGGTAAGAGGTGAAGGAGTGTTAGCACTTTGGCTGTGTTTGGGGAGTGGTCACCTTGCTTCGTCCTTCAAATAAAAGACTGAGATCTTCCTAGCAGGTGAAGACCTCAGGCTGTTGGTCTCAACTGGGACAATCTTGAGCAGTTCAGCACTTTATCAGGTATTTTTTCGTGGTAGTTTTCATATGCCATAGGGACTAGACAAAGTACAAAAACCTGGAAGGAAAAGATGAATGCCACTGTGGAGCTCAGATCTAAAATAAAAGTACATCACTCTCTCATTTCTAGGAGGTACCTTACAGGACCAGCTCGATTCCATCAGTAAAAGCTGCAGCCCATTACGTGCCAAAGCATGTTAAAATTTTGAGAGATGAACAGCATGATGGCTGTGACAGGTCTTCTGCAGAAAAGATAACAAAATCTGTATGTATCGTAGGCAGATGGAGGGATGAGTAACAGAAGCGTGTGGGAAACGAGGTACTTTTCTAATTGCCCAGAGAGGGCTGATCACCTTCACAGACCAGCAGAGCTGCCTTAATGTAGCAACAGCAGCTATTGCACCACTTGAAGGAACAGCAAAGCTGCCATGGCAACGTCTCCTCCTCAGGGGATCCCAGTCAGGATTCTGGCCAAGCCAGCCCAAACTTCTCCTGTGCTTTCCACTGCCACTCTGCCCCTCCAGCTGGCTACGAAAGAAAAAGGCCAGCCCATAAGCTGAAACAGAGTAAATATTAGTTAAACATTTACAGCTCTTAAGATCTTACAAGCAGCAGAAGCAGCTGTTAAGTTGGGAGATGCCTGCTCCAGTGCGTGACATAGTCCAGCCACAGTGTGTCAAGGATGTTAATGGTGAGACTTGATCCAACCCCAGCCTCAGGGAGAGGATGAAGTGATCAGGTGCAAAGTCACCTCCCATACAGGTGACTCAGAGATTAGAACCACGGAGCACCATAGGTGGACAATTTCTGTACAGGTCTCTACCTAGTGAAGGTCCTTCTTTCTGTGTGGTCCATGGAACACCACAGGAAAACGGCTCAGCAGCCTTCTTCATGGAAGCCTGAAGAGTGCAGAAAAAGGCTTTGGATTTTTTTTTTTTTTTTTTTTTTTAAATTTTATTTCCTGAAGATGATGCTCAGCCTTTTTCTTTGAAGCTGTCATGTGGTGCTCCATTTCATGGGCTCGTCACTTTCTCTGGAGAAGCTATGTCTGCTTGCATTAATCATTAATTACCTTGGCTGGAACATAGGCCTTCTGTGTAGACACTCATAATAGAACACAGCAGAAAAGGAAAGTCTTTTCTTTGTTTAATACTGCCTCTCAAGCAGCTGAAGGTATTGATGGATGCTTCTCATGTTTCCAGATATTCTCTGTGATTGGAAAAAAGCCATATTCCCCTAAAGTGGCATTTGTATTAGACATCAGAAAATATATCTCTTCAGTGAAATCAAAGCATTGTTCTATTTTTTTGAAGTGTCTCTCTCTATGCTGTCATATAAAAATAGATAGATGATACGTATTACATGTTTCTCTCTTAATGTGATTGAGTTATCACAATCAAAATTTTCCTTTTTTCCTTCTGAATTCATGCAATAAAGGATGTCACAACTGCAGTCACCTGAGGACATGTTGAATGACTGTACTTCTAGTGAATACTTCTCATCTGTCCATAAATATGAATAAATATGATAGTCATGAATGTTGATGACGGTCTTGTTTCAGTAGGTTAGACATGATAAAGCATTACATAAACAAGATTGATAAAGTGAATGTATCTGGGTAGCCCCTGAAGTTTTAAGTCCTCTTCATAGTCAAATCATAGTTACTTAGTATGTGGCTAATTTTATAAATGGAGAAAAGAAAGGTGTGTGTCCCTTGAGTCTGAATCTCAATCCTGCAAAACGGGGCCTTCAAAGATCAGACTAGGTTTTTGAAAACCTAGGAGTAAGGTAGTAAAGACTTTGCTAATAAAGATGTAGCGTGAAGCACTGCTCATTTTGTGAATAAAATGAAATGTGTGCTCTAAAAGTTTACTCATGTGGATTTTAAAAGTCATTGAACAGAATTTGTAGAAATACTGTTCATATTTTCCAAAGAAAAATAGCTCTGAGCCAAGGTAAAATTTGGAAATACTTATTTGGAAATTATTTTTAAAAATGATTGACTTAAAAAGCTAGAACAGCAACTGGGAAAAAAAACAGCTGACAGTAGTCCTGGAAATTTTGGGAGCCTACATGATTAAAAAAATTAAGCTTGTGCTATGTCAGCATTGATTTCTTCATTTACTTTCAGAGTTCACAAAATTTGTCAAATTTTGTAGACGAATGACCATATTCTTCAGATGTCTCATCTGAGTAATGTGTGTAATGATACATTTGTCCATTGTGATCTACTTTGAGATTCTTTGGAAAATGTGCTACCTGAAGATTAAGTATTCTTGTAGGGTTTGGGGTTTTGGCTTTTTTTGGCTTGTTTGTTTGTTTGTTTTGGTAAGAGTGGGTGTAGGAAATAGGGTATGGATGTCCCCAGTGCTGTAGAATTTAAAGGAGACAAATAATTTAGCGGAACAAAAAATCTGTGAAAAATAGATGAATAATTGTAGGCAAAAAGTAGCTGGATGTGAAAGATGAAGGTTTAGCTACTTTTCATAGTGACAGATAAGTAATGAGGTTGAACTGCTGCGATATTGTCTGGAAATAGAATAGATGACATTCTTAATAGGCTCAAATTGATTCTTAATAGTTCAGACCATCTGCTGAAACTGTAGAATAATAAAACTAGTATTTTTATTATGACCTCCATCTAAAGCACTCTAAACACTCTGGGAAGGTATGTGGACTTTTCTAAATCTATGTTTTGGTTGGACAGCTTGGAAAAAGTAATTTGCACAGGTTTTGATGGGCAGGCTCTGGCATGGTTGGTATAAAAGCAAACTCAATGAGGTTCCAGCTCTGTCTTTTAGGTGCATCACAGTTTCACCATCCATTTCAAACAGTTCCTCAAAAGCTAAATATGCTGAAGAACACACATGGAAAAATATAATAGTAACTATAATGATGATAATAATGGTATGCAGTAGTAGCAGTATTTGGAAGACTGTGTGTCTATGTGGGTGCACATACAACAATATCTTCTTATGCTGACTCTTGCAGAGTTCTTAGGTCAATGTATCATACAGACTGTGGGTGGGGACCATTTATAACAGCGTATTCTGCTCTAGACATTCACAGTGATAACAAGATGCATTAAAATTGCTAAATTCTTCCTTCAGGAGAAGTATTCCATTTGAAGTAGGAAAACCAAAGCACGCAGTTGCAATAAATATGAGGTGAAGAGAGTACTGCAAGATAAAGCTAACAGAGTGGAAGACCAGGAGAAATGGATATACTTAAGGATGTCTCCTGTTCATGCCCATTATGAAATAGCTTGAAAGGCATAAAATTGGCAGGAACCCTGGTTGTTACTACGTGTATCTGGAAGCTGATCATAGAAACATTATCTGCATGATATGATTAACTTCATCTAGCATCTATATATAGCCATGGAGCATTTTTATATAGAGATGTTTGCAAGGATATTCTTTCACTTTGGATGTAGTAGATGGAGCCCTATGAAAATAGAAACTTGGATTATCATTTCTGTTGTTTGATTGTGCAGCACAAGGTGCAGTAGGCTCCTCATCTATGATACTATGCATAATGGCAATCAAATAAAGAGAATGCAGAAGCTTGTGTCAAAGGGCTGTTTCTAACAAGTTGAATATTTACATAGAACTTTGCATTTTTGCTAGTGATTTGGGTAACAGTTCTCCTCCCTGTTCAGTTTCAGTCTGCAAATGCCCATTTCATCACATGGAGAGATTTGTTTGAGATTTGGTGTGGTTCCTGATGTAGAGGTAAAAATAACTGAAGCCCATCAAAATTTATCTCAGGTGATGACTGTAACTTGTTGACTATATTACATTAGTCATATATTACAATATGAATATATTACAATATCATGTATATTACAATGCCATGGAGTGCAAGTCAGGAACTGGAAACTTTTCATTTTGGAGGTAGTATAAAAGAAATAAAAAGTGGCCGTTGGTCTTTGGAAACCAAGCACTGAAGATAAAATTTGCCCTCTCAAATCTGTGTGTGTCCCATTGCAGTAGAAAAGAAACAAGGTGTGACTCAAGGTGGCAGAGCACTAATTGAAATCCAGTGGTTAAGAGACGTTGTTTTAAATTAGGAAAGAGGGGATCTGCTCCCATCTCTCATCTAGAGCTGAGTCAGTTACTTGTCCTCTCTGTCCTTTAGTTTCTCTGCTCCTGATGGGTGCATAGCAATGTTTATTTAAAGAGATGCTAAGACAGAGTTTATTAATATTTGCAGCATTCTTTCAGATCCCCGGGAAGCTGGGGTATGGAAAGACATCAGTCTTATTAAAGAATGTCCTGATTCAACACAAAAAAATGAAGCAGATTTTCTGCTAGGTGGGTAGAAGTTTGCACAAAGATCTTTATTTCTGAAAGGGCTGTAAGGCTGGACCTGGTGATCTGAAGCTGTATCAGCACTTCCAGAGAGGAAATACAGCAATCCCTTCAAAATAGCAGAGTGAAATGCAATATGAACCAAAGGCAAATTGGAACCAGCAGTGTTTTTCACAGTGATAGTGGTTAATCATTAAAACAAGGATCCAGGGGAAGTGATGAATTCTTCATCTTTTGATGTCTTCAAGATTGAAGGCCTCTCTGGAGGAAACATTTTAGACAAGTTATTTGGCTCAACAAAAGGGTAACTGGGTAAAAATTAAAGCTCTATGACATGTAAAAGACAGATGATCTACTAGTCCCTCTACGTGTGTGATTCATTTCACACAACTTTGGATGTCTAAAGTTAGATGCCTAAGGTTGAACCAGTCACCCTGGGCTCCCTTTTTAGTCAACAGTAAGAAATAGGCATCTCCAGGGAGCAATCCATTTGATGTGCCTTCGATGCCTGTTTTAGTGTGACACAAATTGTCCTCTGGGGTACCTGTTCCTCTCCATTGACTATCAAGGAAGCCAACGGTGACTCTTTCACATCCAGGCATCTCATTTTCAGACGCCTGAGGAAAGACACATCCTTCTGTGAAACAGCTAGGAGCTGAGGAAGAGCAGCCCTTAATTTACAGGGCAGAGACCTGTTTCGTGGTGGTAGTTGCTTTGCATCATTTATGTTAGTGCCTGAGTCATATTCCTGTGTTGGTGAAGCACTTTGTGTTTTGAAAGGAGGACTTCAAAATATCACTCTGGTTTCTTTAGGGGCACAGATTGGATAAAGGTGAGACAAATCCTGTTCTGAGTTACTCTGTTATACTCCCACTAATCTCACAGGTTTTGGTGGAATTACCATTCCTTGCATCTTAACAATAAAAACAGAAATGAGGCTCTTTGAAAGGATTATTCCAACTGTCATAGCAATTTGATTCTTTCTGTGTAAGCACTGATCAGATGAAGGGCAGATCTGGAAAAAATGCTATACATCACGGAGCATTTATAAAGCAAAGACTATTGAGAAAATCCTTGTTGAGCATGTGGAGACAGTGTTAAAAACACTTTCATCTTTCATTTCTTCCTGTCCTGTAGTCTTCCTGGCGCTGCTCCAAATTCACTTCATCACTTGGTGTTACTTGGTTTAGACCTGTGCCTCTTGCTTATACTGTTAATAGCGGACTCCTGTGTAGCATATCCAAATTCCTCAAGTCTAGCCCTGTCACACAAGATGACAAGCCTGTCATCAGGCTAGAGGTGTGCTCCGAGTTGCTTGGAGCAATGCTCAGCCCACGTTTGAGGTGAGCAATTCCAGTGTTTCACAGAGGGGCTTAATCACCTTAAATGCCCTCCCTCATCAAGGGAAGGGGAAGGTGCTTCCGGCAGCTTCCTCAACACAGAAAAGTCCGTTGTCTTTCCGTGGACCACAGGGAGGGAGATGTGTCCCAGATGCCCCAGTCATGTTCACACTGCAGGATGGCTTGGATTAGTGGTGCCTGTGGGCCTTGGACCGCATGCCATCTAGGAAGCTTTGTAGTACATCAGTGAGTAGATAAAGTGATCCCAAGACAGAGTAAGTTTATCACTCTTTATATAATTGCAGAAGAGTCATGTACAGCCATGCAGCACGTCTCAGTTCCGACCAGTTGCCTGTCATCAAGCTACCTTCTCCTGGTCCATTATCTTCCTGGACAGTTACTCTTGAGTATCCAACAGCTGCTGCCATCCACCTAAGAATGGCAGAGCAATCCTGACCTATCTCAGCGGTTTGGATAAATTTGAATTTCAGAAGCTGCATGAAGTGGAGGGGCTGTGTAAACATGTGTCGTTGCAGACGCTCTACCCAGGCTGGGTCTCTGCACCACTGATCCTGAAGATAGCAATATGTTGCCTATATCACTAGGCACACACAGCTTGATGCATGGAGCAGTAATGGTGCAACCAGATGGCACGGGAAGGGGTGGGATTGTCATTACCACGCGGCTCTTTTAGATTCTTCGCCTATGCAATTTGCAGGCTCCCGTGATACTGTACCACAGGCTGTTTAGCCATTCTTCTGTTCCCACTCGCTGCTGCAGAGAAATCTGATCCTCTCCAATTATGGGGGACACGATACTCTTGCCACATCCAGCTGTTGCTGACATGATGGTATGTGCGTTGCCTCAGCCAGCGGTGGATTTTCTGTCCGTCGCAGCCCCTCCCAGGATGCCCGTGGTAATATGGTGGTTGAGGTGAGGATTAACCTGCTGCTTCCCTCGAGGCACAGATCTTGCTGTGACAGAGTTTTCCGTGCAAAGGTTGCCTGGGGGAGAGTCACTGTACACCAACCTGAACTGTGGATACAGAGGAAACTTTGCACTTTGGGAGCTTACGCACGCTTTCCACTCGTAAAAAATTCACCGTCCCATTAAGCAGAGGTCTTTCAGTGCAGCTTCCTCTCCTGCGTGGCACGCTCCTGCTGACAACAGGAGCTTCACTCTCACCACAGGTACACAAAATGCCTAGGGGAGGTCTCACCATCAGAAAATAAACAGCTGAAGCTTTTAGAGTGACCTGTGAAACCTTACTATTGAAGCCACTTTTGTTTTTCCTACTTTGCCAGAGCTCACTGTGGTCCAACACACTGTAAGACGTGCATAAATCTCTTTATATTTGTAACCCTACAATCTTGCTTTGTTTCTGATTTTTTTTTTTTTTCTCCTGAAACAGGCTTTTAATTTTGTTTGGTTTTAAACTGGGATCACTCACGTTTTTAGTCATTGGAGATTGTGCCCTTTCACTAAAAGGAAGATTGGAAGAAGTTAGATTCATTAGCTGGCTCGAGGATAGAAAAATGTATGAGGAAGCATCAGTGCCACTCTTCAAGGAGTAGTTCAAGAAGTTGTTATCTTAGAATCATGGAGTCATTTAGGTTGGAAAAGGCCCTTAAGACCTTCAGGTACAACCATAAACTTAACACTGCCAAGTCTAACATTAAACCATGTCTCTAAGCACCACATCTACATATCTTGGAAATACTAACATCTTCATGGAGATGTGCACTACCATTCAGTCTTCTTTATGGCTTGACATGCTTTTTCTTTGCTAAGTGCTTTTCTGACTCAGGTTTACCTTTGATACCATACAGTAGGAAAAATTTTCTAAGAGATAATATTAGCTTTTACCCTGTGATGGTGCAGATCTCCTGTGAGGTGCTAGACCCACCTTGGGAGATGTGTTTTCAGTAGGCCAGGAGCTGTTTAACAGTGCCTCAGAATTTTCAGCCAAGTGCCTTACATCCAGAGCCTCTATTTAGTGATGTCACTTCATCACTAAATGAATGAGTTCATATTCAAAAAGTTAATGTTTATAATGAGGGTATAAGGATCTAAACCCTTTTCTGTTATTGAATTCAACAAAAGCCAATCTTTATTCTCTCAGGAAAGCTTCCTGGATACTAAGTAAATGAGTTGGTTTTTAACTCTTGAGATTTATTGAACATTGAAACACAGGAATCATTACACCAGTCAAGTCTTATTATTGATTTATTACAAGCTTCCAACTACTGACTGTAGCCAACACCAGATGCTTCACAGGAGCATGAAAGAAACCATGTACTAGACAGTAATAATAGTTATAATTTGCTCATAAGAAAAATAACTTATCCACTGCCCACGCTCAATGTTCGGCTTATATCCTGAGAACAGTTTATAGTTTATTATGCATAAATATTTTAAAGTGATAAGAATTTGCAAAAGGAGGGACTAGAATTTGGGAGGTCTGAACAATTGGGATGGGTGACATAGTCCAAATGACATCATCTTTCTGCACCTTCATTTCCCCACCTAGAAGCTATCAAAGATCTTGACAGTCATGAGGTTCCCTGAGTTCTGTGTTCTAAAACTGATAGAGAAGCAAGGGGAGGTCAACTGAAAAATCAGGCTTGTATCTTAAATGTGAGTAATTATTAGCAGGAGTGCCTCAGATAGCGAGAAGTTAAACCAGTTCAAGAGAACACAATGTGCTGTTCTCTTTTTTTGGATTGTGTATTCCAGGCACTTGGCAGTGCTTGTGTGCAAACTGATGGGTGTGCAATCAATTTGGCTGTTTCCCCCATCCAGTCTCTTCAGTGCAAACCCTCCACTTATTTGCGTGGATCCTTCACTCAGAAGGGAGAGAAGTGAACTAAAAACTGAAAGAAAAAATCCCCAAGGCAGTCACTTCTGATCACACTATCCAGTGTTATTGTTTTGAAAAGAGGAACACAGAAATACAGGCAGAAAGTCCTTGTTCTGTTCATCATCTTCCTGCAGCCCACTCAAGAAGCTGTTTTTTGCCCTCTCTTTACAAAGAGCAGGCTAGGAAATGAGTGACATCTGAAAGCAAGAAATGGGTTTCTCACCCCAGATTTTTGTTTGAAGGTCACCTTGCAGTTTTCTGTGCTTCAGAGATGTTTTTATTATTCCTCTTTTAACCTTTTTTTTTTTTGTTTCCTCTCTTCTTCATCTTCTCTCCTTAAGCTAAATGACAAGTTATGAAACTTTGTGGTTTGGTTGTTCTTAATGTGAGTATTGAAAAGTGGTAATATGCCAAATACATGTGACAGAGCGTTCTCTCCTCCTGCTCCCAGCTCCCTCCCCATCAGCTGCTGTGGCTCTTCATCGTGTTTAACCACTCCCAGCTTTCAGAATCTATTGATTTCCGTTCTCAGACTTTCTGTGTCTTTTCTTGCAGCTGTTTGTTTCACGACGTGGTCAGTGTTTGCAGAGTAGATCAAACCCACTTCTCAGCTCTCTTCTCCTCTCTTCCCCTTCCTTGCCTCTGCAAAGGTCACATAGCTGCTGGGGTTTTTGTGCTCACGCTGGGAGGTATCAGGAGGAAGAAAGGTAAACCATTAATAAAGGACGAGTGAAGCAAACTGCAAAGTAGCAGGCTCTGGTCCTACGCGCTGTCAGAGGGCAGGAGATTCAAACTGAGCCTTGAAGATCTTTTTATGTGGATTTAGGAAGGTAGTAGATATGTTGCAGCATGTTCAAAAGCACCCACTTGCCATTTGAAATGGGAAGGGGCATAGTAATGCTTCAAGCTTCTGGTTTTGATATGGGGATTTTTTTCCCCTGATTTTAAAGGAGGTAGTGTCCAGTTTTGGGGGAGAAAAGCAGTCTTTGCATAATGCCTGTAATATTTTACTTCTGTTGTGAAAGGCAATGAGCACTCAGGTACCTCTTAGAATCATAGAATGTGTTGGGTTGGAAGAGATCTCTAAAGGTCAAGGTATCCCTTCTCAAGAGGGGATACCCACAGTCTTCTGCAGTGGTGCATGAAAAAGGTAGTATTGGTATGTGTATCCTCTTCTGGGCAAGGAGCTGCAAGCTCCAAATACAAATATGCTTTTATGAAATAAAAACAGCAGTTCTAGCTGGACAAAAATGAACCTAACAGCTGAGGCTAAGCAAAAAGTGTAGGCATGCCTTAATTTAGAGTTTCCCAGATTAGATTTCATCCTACTCCTGCGTAGCTGCTGCACCTAAAGAGAGGACACAGCGCTTCCAACAGCTGCCAGGAGAGTATCAAATAGAAAATGCTTCTGCACCGGTGTGATTGACCAGAGTTTCCACTGGAATATTCCACTGCAAATTCACCAGCCCATAGAGAATAAACTGGTGGCAGAGCTAAATACCTGTTTCCTGCACACATCAGTTTCTGTACCAGACACAAGTGGCTTTACAGATGAATTTTTTTTTTCCCCTTTTGAGTGGGAACTCCTGGGTGGGAGTGGGCCTTGTGTACTGCATTTCAGGTGAGAAATGTGCTCACAATCCTCTTTAGAAACTGCAGTTATGAAATATCCCACAGGATTATTCATATATGTTGGGGTAGTTCAGTAATCTGAAGTAATTTTGCCATTTTTCCTTTTTCAGAATGGTTTCTAAATAAACCTTAACTCCCAGCCAAGGAAAGTATATATGGGATAAAGCAGTAAGTGCTTCATGTAGTTTATAAGGTTCTACAAAATCAAATAAATATAGAATAGAAATCTTAAATATTCATTATATTCTTAAAACCCTCCTGAGAGGTGGCAAAAGACACTGAAACATTTAATTCAATAGCATCTCGAATATATGTGTGCAGTCTGTTGTTTTAACATCACAAACTGTGTAGTAACTCTGGTTCTTCCAGAAAAGTAATTTAACATTATAAATCTTTAAGGAAAAAAAAAAAAATATAGGCTGACATCTACTCATTTCAGATTAAAAAAAAAAATATATTAAAAGAGAACAAAAGGAAGAAAGCAAATGGAAATCCAGAAATTAAGACATAGAATGTCACCATATGTATTTATTAAATACTGCCTCTCTTTGGCCTTGGCCTTCAGTTTTCACTTGCAGGCAGTACTGCTCCCTTCTGAGTGCTACATATTCTATATGATCAATAATAAAGTGCCATCAAAAACCATCTCATGGTTTTTGTGCCATCAAAAACCATGAGATAATACATACCAGGAGCCCAGGTACTCCCTTTAGAATAATTGTGACAGCAAAAGACATGAAATATGGGCATCTGATGGACTGGCTAATCCCCTTGAAGAGACCTAAAGAAGCAAACAAAGGGAAAACAAATACCCAAAGAAATAAAACTAAAGTCTCTATCAGTAGTCCCAGGAGATAAAGTCTTATCCTAAAAACTGGCCACTGTAACCTAGTCCATGAATCACAGCACTTAAGCCTGAGGAGGCACATTCCATGTTGACACAGACCTTCAGTAGTCCCATTAAATATAATGGGGTTGCACAAGATGTAAATCACTGTAAAATATGGACCCTGATCTAATTTCTTTCTCTGAGATTAATTACTTCAAAGCCATTGTTTCGTATTTCTTCCCCCTCTAAAATCCTAGTAAAACAGAATTTCTGAAAGCAAATTATTTTAACTATCAATGCTCTTCAAAGACAAGATGCTGTTAGTTCTTTGCGCTTTTCCAAATTAAACTTTAAAACACAGGAAGAGGTTTTTTGTTTGAAACTTTAGGTCAGCTGTGGGTTTTATTGGACAACATAGTCAGAGTTAGACATATTATAGGAGTCAACTAAACAGGCAAGTACAATATATGTGCTTATATATTGTAATATACTGGAAGTTAATGTATGATTTGTGGTGAAGAACCAGTGGTCCGTTGCATTATTTCCACAGTAATTAGAAGGCAAATGACCCTTCTGATGACAAAACTGAATTATGTTTGTGAATATTCAGTAGGGACTTGTAGCTATTGCAAGAGGGTGTCTTGAATGGCCTGAAAGATCCTTCCAAAGGTCATATTTATGACTTGGTGAGTGTTGGATTTCAAGCCACTAGCAAGAAAGGGTAACACCAGTAGTTGCAACAACCTGTATACGTCTCTGCATGATGCATAGGAGCAAAGTATAGTATAGCTGCTTGTCCTTTCTTTTTTATTACCTCATCTAGTGTTCCTGTGTTCCTCCTTTTACCTACCCAACATTAAACATTAAAAAATAAATGCCCTCCAGAGCTTGACCATCTTGTTTGCACACACATAGATGTAAAATTGCAATGAGCAACGTTCTGCCTTGTACACATAAGATTCTTTAAAGCATCCTAAACTGTCACAGAGCTCATGCTTTTTATATGGATCACAAAGTTAGGGCCTTTGTAACACTACATAAAGAGTTATCTGTGTTTCATCATTCGTTATGACTGGAGCCTAAAGACATTATGGTAGGGTTGGTTTTTTTTTTTCCATGCAGGAGGTTGCCCTAGGTCATTACTGAAGGCATTAAATTTTGGACCATCACATTTTTCCTTACTAAGCTCTTCATAAATGACCACATGATAACTGTGGTACGTGGTATTATGAAGATGGTGGCTCAGATGTCTCTGTGCTACTGAAATGCACTAAACACACTCAGGGCTATTTAAAACAATCCAGAAATCGTTCATCTGTAGCATAGGTGGTGGATCAGAATATGGGTGCTGGGTGGTGGTTTGCAGATTTTTGTCAGTATGTATTTGGGATGACTTGCATAACTGGTTCATGGCCTCATCACCCATGATTAATGTGTTATAGTTAGAGGAATGAAAACCTTTCACAGGAGCCCTGCAGAGAAGAGCAGTATGTGACCATGTAATTAAAGTCTGTACCGTTAATCTGTTTGCAGAGATGGACGTGCAGTGAGGTCATGCTCACAAACTCATCGAGTCATGAGATCTTTCGGGTTCTTGTCTTTGCCAGTGTACTGTTTTTATGACAAGCTGTTATGTCATTTATTATATATAGCTATTATATTGCTTAAATAAACCAAGGTGATTATATAAAAGTTCACACACATAAAAATTTGGGGAAGTACTGACAGGTAGTAGTACACAGTTCCTCATGCATGCTAGGTCGCTCTTCTTCTACAAGTGGTACTCTTTCCATTACTTTTATGATGCTATTGCCCTTTCCTTTAGTCCTCAGGTGCAGCAAGAGTTTAAAGTAGTATATTCAGTTAAATGTGTATGTCTCCACTCTGTTGAGACAGTCTGAGAAGCCATGAACTAGACCAGACCCCTGTTGTGGTAGTCACCGTGAGACACAGGTCCCACACCTTGGAGCTTATAGGCTAAAGCCAAAACAGGGGTATGCCACAAGAGAAGGGATTATTGTTTCTCCCCTTTTTTTACAGAAATTCACAGCCTTTGGGTAAACATTTTGCAGTCTTATCACCTCCAGAGAATGCCTTTTTTATCCTTAGACTCCTTCTACAACCCATGGACTTCTAGAGCACAAGTTAGGTTTTTCATTCAGCTAATCACTCTATGGAAATGCCTCTTTGCCTCTTACTGGCCACAGAAATGCCTGTGGGTGACTGTCAGCTATGTTCCTGTATCAGGTGTCTTGAGTAGGGGGTGACCCCAGCTCCTATTAAATCCACTCTTCAATGCCTAGATAGAGTTAACCTCTTCTGGTGTTTTGGCTGTTAACAAGCAAGTTCTTTCCTCAAAGACAAAGATGGCATAAAGGAAAAAAAAAAAAAAAAAGAAAGAAATGACAGGTCTTCTAAATACCTTTCCAGCATCTTAATCACAAAACCTTCTTTGCTCTGAATAAGCCTTTTTTTTTATCCTTTGGGCTTGATTTTCCAGTAGGTTAAATGTGCACCTTTATCAATACTTTAACACCACTTCCCAGTAGCAGATCCACTCTGGCTGAGAGCAACAGTTCACTGGCTCTTAATGGAGATTCCTTCATTTTCCCCTGGCAGGGAGGGTGATAGCTAACATATTTAAACTTTTAAGTATTTAAAGCATTGCAAGCACATGAGAGAGGGTGGGGAAGGGACAGTGATAGTGAGAAGAAAGCTGCACACTAGCTCACAGTAAAGAGCCCCCTCTCTGATTTCAGACACATCCAAAGCACTGCTCTACCACAGCTGGAAGAAAGGCTAATCCCTGGGATCATTATATTCACAATCCTGCCTTGTGATCTTTATAAATCTCCCTCTGAACACAGAGGATGAGCATCCTAGTGGGATTGTCAAAGTGCTTTTTTGTACCAATGCTTGGTTCAAAAGGAAACAGAGCACTGTGAAGTGTCCGTGAAGAAGCGACCATCTGAAGGTTTGCCTTATGAAAGATTAACTTGCATCCTATATTTTCTTTTATTTTATTTTTCTTTCCGCCCACAAAAGCTATTTTTAGTGGCTCATGTTTTAAATGCACACTGTTTAATTATTTATGCATCCTGGGCCATATTTTCTGTGTTTGGAACTTCTGCCGTGGCACTAACCTTTTTATTTCACACCACTGACGTGGAGCCCACGCTGCACTGTGTCCAAAACAGCACCTAAAAGTCCCCTGGAGAATGCACGCAGCAAGTGTGGAAGGCCAGTTTAAATGTGTCTGTGAGTTGGGTTATTTGCTTCATTGCTTTGACTGGTAAGTCAGGGAGTGTGGCAAACCCAGCAGCACTGTGGTGACATGGTTTCAAACCCAGTGCAAAAATTAAACTTTACTATGCATAAGATTTTAATTATATCTTCAAAAGAAGTATCTTCAGATGGGTTTGCTAACGCATGTCTCCCCCCAAAAAATGGTGGATGGATAGGGGTGGCTTTAAAAGTACTTGAAGCCATGTAAAAGAATAAGGAGAGAAGAATCACAGGAGTTTGTATCGTTGCTAACAAGTCTCATGCTTTCTAGCATTGATTCTTGCTGCAGGCTTTGATAATGCAAACATAGACCGTGCCCTGGATTAATGTGCCTACATTTCTGATGCAAAGAGAGTCAGGAGTGAGATCGTTGTAAGGTGCTTGTCTCTGTTAAGAGACTCGTAAATGTAGGTGCATATGCACGTTGAAGTGTTGGTGTATAGCACTTCAGCTACACTTCTGAGTGTGGTTACTGAAATCCACCCTTGCTCAGCATTATACCTCCTTGATTTTTGCCCCTTATGCCCCTTAGAGGTTTCTCAGGCCTGTATCAGAGTAGTCTTGGTTTGATTGTATTCAAGGAAAGTCTGCAAACAGTAGAAACTCTGGTATTGTTGAAGACACATGAAGCGAAGAACGGGAAAGATGTAGATAGATCATTTTGATGTCTCTCTTCCAATCATTGCACAGATTCTTCCCTGTAACATTTTCTCCCTTCCCTATTATATTTTCTAGTCCTGTGTGTTCGAAAAATGGGTTTCCTGTTGCATTTGTAGGCTGTCCTATAACTTAATACATCTTGCTGTCAGCAGGTTCTAATATTAAGCCTGAATTTCCTTTCATTTCATCCCTTTCCTCCTATTTGTGCTGTGAGAAGCCAGCCGTCTCTTCAGCTGTTGATAGCACAGTGCCAGGGAGTTTTGCACAACCTTTTAGCATTCCATGGGCTCTGTTTTACAATTGAAGCTACACCAACCTTATCGATTACACCTGCACTTGAATATAAAGATTAGCTTAAAGAAGGATAGACGCCTTCAGTGCTCGGTGTTGGCTCCCTGGGGAGGAGAAGTTTTCTAGATCAAGTCAAATTGACTTTATCTGAGAGTATATTGCAATCATACATTGTCCCTCTTCCATCTGCAAAGTAATGTGCAGAATCTGGGCAAGTTTTCTCCAAGGGAAATGTCATGACCTGTTGCGAAATAACTCTTCATTTTCCAAAACATTCTTGCAGCTCAATCTTTCCCATACATGGAATCCCTTCTCCACAGCATACAGCAGTAATGATACCCATTCTGTATATAGTGTCTGTGGTTTTTAATTTTTTATTTTATTTTATTTTTTCTTTTACAAGAAAATGGGATCAGGCATTTTGAAAGCACTGGTGTTTATTCCTGGAGAAATCCATCCAAGACAAGTGAACCGTCAACACCTACTTCTCAATAAACAACTGTCAGGGTTTTAAGTAAATGAAGGCTGCTTGTGTGGGTGTGTGTGTGTGTCTGTTGGTTATTTAATTACTCCATGAATCTCCTTGTATCCCTGGTAACCTTCATGTTTTCATTTGAATTACACCATAGCTTTGCAGTTCTTTTCCCCAAACTCTTGCTGGTTCTGAGTCAGGATTGTTAGACAGCAGCCTGGCTTTGTTTGCTGCCCATGTAACTCTAGCGTGGGCAGAAAATTTAAACAGGCACCTATGACACCCCTTGTGTGGTTCAGAAGGGATTTTACACTGCTCTGATGCCTCTTAGGCTCCCTCACTAACTCCTGCATTAAGCCTGGCTCTCCTGAAAGAGCCAAACTTTACTCCTTTCTAGTCAGGATACATTGGTTGGGAGATTTTGGTGTTTTTCTTCAGTTAATGCACTGTTGCATTAGGTCTTGCTGCTTGCCCAATGAACAGTTAGGCGTAGCACACACTCCAGCTACATTTTGCATCTTGTCAGCTTACTGATCAGGTGTGCTGTTGCCAGAAAAATCCACTTATCAGTGGGGGCGAGATGTCTTGTCTGGTTCCTGGGGCTGCTGCCCTGGTGGGAGCTGGAATCAGGTCACTGGAGATTAAACGAGGTGACTCACTCCCCTTATTTTCTTGGAAGGGGTTTCTCATTAAGTTACGTGTTCTGTGATGGGACAGGGCCTTCAGAGAAGGTGGTGAGCTGAGATGATCAAAACGTAATGAATTTCATCCACTGTTTTTTTGGGTAGTTTTTTTTTTTTTTTCCCTTTTAAGTTCATACTTTTCCACCTGTGTTCCTTTGAGGAAATAGTGCAGATGTGCTCTATTCAGCAGGGCCTTCCCTAAAATTGGAAAGAAAACCCCTCTGAAACATCTTCATTCCTAGAACCATGATTTATATGACTAATGATAAGAAGCCTCTGACAAATTTGTGGTTCAGTTTTGCCCAGCAATCACACTACAGAAGATTGTCCTTGGATGTGTCAAAGACCAAGGAATACTGGAGTCAATGTCAGACCAAGGAATGTTTGGATCAGTGACAGATACAAGAACAAAACAATGATCCCCAAACTCCTAGATAAGTTAGACCATGCTTATTTCCAGAGTCTCACATGTTTTCCAGATAAAATTGCTACAGGCAACAAGAATGATAAATTGGTAATTGGAAAAAAGTAAAGGGGACATGAGTCTTCCAAAGGATACCCAAGATAGGGACAAGACTTGGTCCAGCATCAGTGTGGTTAAAATTCACTGACCATGTGGATGGTGAGACTCCTTCTCCCCACTTTCAGGTTAGATATCTGACATCAGAGAGTGCTCCCTCCCTAGCACTTTTCATAATGATGTGTTCTTTTTTTCCCCTCTACTGAATTTGTAAGCCTAAGGAACAGTGACCAAGAGTCAAAAACCCAGCTAGGGCTGAGTATACCTACCTCAAACCATATGTTCTCCCAGCAGAGGGGAACCTTTCTAGTCTCTTGCCGTTGTCTGCATTTGGGTGAGAGGGCTGAGTAATGCACCGTTCATTCACAGTGTGGTGATGGGATGAAGCCTCCAAAATGGAGCAGAGGTGCTCTTGTTGGAAACAGAAGAAGCAGGAGCAAACACTGCCCGTGGGCAGGAGATGGTGCTGCTCTGTGGGCAGCGGTCAGCTGGCTCAGTCGCATTCTTCCTGTGGTCAGCTACTGTACCCTGTGGTTAACAGAATAGCCATAACTCAAGATTGTACTGATGAGCAAACCTCAAAAGACTGAATAAAAGTTTGAACAAGAAGCCAGAAGTGTTGTCATCTGAACGGCATGACCAGCTTGAATCCTGGTAGCAGATTTTCTGTTTTCAAATGCACGTTAGTATAATGTGGCATGTTCAAGGAAGAGTACAGGGAAATGTTAACCTTTGATAATTTACAAAAAAACCCCAAAACCAACACTGGGATTAAATTTTAATTGTGTGTGCATAAGTTTGTTCTTTGTTTTTGTTTTCAAAAGATTTTTTTTTTGTTTTATTCCCTGAGAACAGTGAAGAAAATGCACAGCAACTGTGGTATACCCGAGATTATCTCTTTGCTTTTCAATGGTTTACCTCAAAAAGCAAAGAGAAGTCTTTCATTCAAGTGCAATTCAAATTAGGACTTTGTGATGTTATATCTTGATGGCGGGGGATGAAAAATTCTCTGCCTCAGGCATGAGGGATGACATTAGGTAATCTCCAAATAAATCTAAATTTACTGTATTTAAAATGCGTTTTCAAAGAATTTCACAGACCTATACACAAAAAGAAAGAAAAAAAGTGGAAATTTCTAAAGCTTTATCAGGAGTAACTTTGGACTCTACATTGTATTGGTCAGGAAATGTTTCCAAAAGGCTTTTGGAAATTCAAAGCTCAGCCCTTTCAAGTCTGATATGGAGCAACAGGAAAGGGCTTAAGTATGTATTGCAGGACACTGCTGTAAATTTGGCTATATTCATCTTGCTTCCTTTTAGATGTTTAATTTAGGTGCCTGGATTAGCTGTATAGGCTCCCTATATGGTCTGCATAGAGATTTGCCATGCTCTGATATCTTCTCTGGAGGCCTCATGGACTGTACGGGGAACCCAGGCTCCTAAACCAGGTGTTGCTCAGAGATTGGTGGCCAGAGCCATGCTCTGCGAATAATCTGCTCCCACTGATGAGCTACACTAAGGTTTTCTGTGGATGGGGCTGGAGGCCCAATTCCTGCAGTATTTTAATAGGTGTTGTTCCAGACTCGATCTCATACCTGACCAGGCTGCTCCGACAAACAGCTCAGTCATGTGGAGGAAACTTGGATTTGAATCCTGACCTGAATTTCTTATTTTACCTCCAACTCTAGAATTTACTTACTGTGGTTCCTGACTAAGAACTCTGGTTCTGGAGGGCAAGAGCTGAAAGCACAAAGGCTTTGCTTTAATCACAGCCCGTTTCCTATCTCAGTCAAAGCAAAATGCTGGTGAGCAGCAGACAGCCTTGCTGAGCTGTGGCCTCTGTCTGAAGTGTCCCCTCCTTTTCAGACAGGAGAAGCATTACAAGTCTTCAAGGGTAGGAAATATAATTATATTGCACATGTTCTTATTTAAGTTCCTGTGTGTGGCTGGGATTTTGAGCAGCAGAAACACGAGGTCACTTCTTGCCTATGACCGTGTCCTTTGCTTGATGAGAAGTGGATAGACTTGATAGCATTTCTGGTGTAATTATCTCAAGGGTGGGTGACTGGGGGTCTTCCCCACAGCCTGGGGTTCCTTTTTGTGAGAAGGGAGCCCTTCTTTAAAAATAAGCACCCACCAACATACGCACAGACACAGGCACACAGAGGAGCAGGTAGAGCACTGCAGGTGGGCTGTGACTGCAGA
This sequence comes from Merops nubicus, assembly GCF_000691845.1. NCBI lineage: Eukaryota > Metazoa > Chordata > Aves > Coraciiformes > Meropidae > Merops > Merops nubicus. The sequence goes on along the minus strand of NW_008583815.1, from coordinate 15,466 downwards.
TGCGTGGATAATCCATTTTAATATCACCACAAATCTAAACGTCTTTAAAAACACTTGCTCATGGGTTTAGAGCATGGAGATCTTGGTCCTGTATATCTGAGACTTCCCCACATCCCAGCTGGCTGGCTGTGAAAGGGTGTCTGCTGTGCTGAAATACAGACTTATGTTCGTCCTTCGGAAAACATGGGTTGCAGTTGTGTCTGCCATACCCTTGGCCATTTTTGATGGTATGCACAGACTCATACAGCAAAGGAACAGTTTGTTTGCAAACAAAATTTATTTATTTGAAGTCGTGCTCATCTAGATTGTAAAATGCCTTGACAACATAAACTTAGGTCTTCAGTCATGGGAACCTTCATGGGCACTGGCAAAAATGAAGATAAGAAACCTAAATTCTTCTACTGGCACTGGTGAAGGAGTATGGAAAGACCTTGGGCAAATCACTGAGCCTTAGTATTTCCATCTGCTGCATGCAGCATAATGACTCCTACTTCTTTCATGAAGTGCTTTGAGATTTATTGAAGATATTGTTTAGATACAACAAGGTCTTTTTGCTTCGTGTGAATAATGTGGAGAAAGTAATTCTGAAGACTGTGGTAGAAAACACATATAATAAACTTACCTGTTACTTGTTCATTCATACTCGTTCTGGCTATATTTACAAGGAGATGCCACCAGCTGGGAACATACTTGTTGATGAGACTAAAAACTCAATTTTTAATACTCGCTGCTGCAGTCCTTCCACCTGAGTCTTTGTCAGCCTGACAAACCTGAATGTGTCCCTGGATGGGGCAGGAAGAATTTAGGTTAAATTTTTTTGTCACACACACTTCTTGTACTGATACCTAGCCTTTGTGCACAGCACTGGCTTCTATTCAGATATCCTCTTCACCAGTAAAAGTAAATGCAAAATATGTTACATGAAGGGGGTGCTAGAAAGTTTTATTACTTTTCTCTCTTCATCTTGGTAGATACTATACATGCAGGTATCTGGCAACCTCGATTATGCTTTATCTATTCCAGGAGGAAAAAGAAAGGAAAAAAACCCAAAAAAACTACTGTAATAAATCTCATGACCTCTAGTTAGAGAAAAAACAAATTCCCAGATATCCATAGCAAGCTGAGTAGGCTGCAGCAGCAGAAATTTTGAATGCTGCATGCTGAACTAAAGTCTCTGGCACTTTAAAGTGCACATTTTCCAGCTTTGCCCTTTCCAGAGTATTCCACAGGGGCCACCCATCGCAACTACTGATAAGGTCGTGTGCAGGACAGGTGATGAATCTGCACTGATTTCAGGTTTTTCTGTCTGGTTGCAGAAAATAGGTGTGCATGTATCCTTGAGAGAAATCTTTAATGGGGTAGTGTGTGGAAGTGTTGCATTGTCTGGTGGAAAACAGAACAAAGAAAGGGGAAAACAAAAAAAGAAATTACAACTATTGAGTAATAAGTAAATACCTAGAGTGCAATAGATTTGTGGTTAGTTTTGGTTTGTTTTTTTTTTTTCATATGTGGAGTATGTTTAAACCAGGCACAGTATAGTTTTTGCACTTTAACATATGCAGCCTTTTTGTAGTGTATTTTGAGGTTTTGCCTTTGTCCTTTTTCTTCTCCCACCCTGAAAAAAAACCCCAACCCTTTGGAACACTGATTGTGACATTTGAATTGAGGCAGAGACCTCCAACCATTTGGAGGTTTGCTTTTGTGCTCATGTTTTTAGGCTACAATGCAGCATTAAAAAAAAAAAAAAAAAAAAAAAAAAAAAAAAAAAAGGGCACCGAAAAAAAAAAAAAAAAAAAAAAAAAAAAAAAAAAAAAAAATGGCAGCCAATGTCTAAAACTGACTCAAATGTTCTTCATGTCTTCAGATCCAGTATGTTTTGATTTTATGCTCTTTATGGATGTCTGTGAGATCAGATCCAGAGTGGGTATCAAACCTGGCGCTTCCCCTTAAAGTTCAGGGTGAAGTCTCAGCCTTTTGGTGAGGACAGAGTGGGTCTGGAGGAATATTTCACAGATATTTGCTTCTCAAAAGTCCATGCTCAGCCAACATAGAGAAATAGCGACAGGGATCACAGCAACTTCCCACATGCCATGTTGGTAGCCTGAGTGCGTTGAGCCAATGGCATTTGGCATTGCAGAACCATGTGTGGTATGATGCTACCCATCCTTCTTCCAGGAGGAACCACATCTCATTGAGCTTGCCAAGCTAGAAAGGCCCTTCCTAGTAAATCAACTCCATTCTATCAGTGGGACATGCCACTTTACAGCAGCAGGGAATGTGGCAAGTGAAATTAATTGTTAAAATATGTGAAATATTGGGTTTTGTGCCAAGGATGAGGAGGAATTGTTGGGATGAATCCAGAACTGAGGTATGTCTAGGGACGGAAATGATTCCAGGGGAAGAGAGAAGAGACTCTGAGCAGTGAGATTTATTACGCTGGGATATAGCCTCCCAGAGGAAGGGGATGAAGACACATTGCTGGAATGGCTTAACACCAGGTTGGACAAACCACTGGAGGATGTAGGAAGGATATATAGTCACAGATTTTTAAGGCTGGAAAGAGCTTTTGTGATCACTTAGTCCAACCTCCCTCACGACTCACACCCGGGGATTTGCCTAAATGTATTCCTGTTATAAGTCCAATAGCAGTCGTGCACTGGTGCATATCAGTTAGAAGAACACCCAACTTTGTTTTAAAAGAAACTTCTGATAATAGAGAATTCATGGCTGTGATAAGCTGTTCTCATTATTACTTATACCCCCTGTTAAAAATGCCGGCCATGTTTCTCATCTCATTTTTTCTAGCTGCAGCTTCAGATTTTGTATATCCACTAAACTGAAGGACCTTCTGTGGCACTCTTGTTCCCATGTATTTTTATTCCTTTTGATGTGTATTGCAGATGCTTATAACACCAGGTTCACCTGTGCTTTACCCGATCACCCTCTCCCTCCTCAAGTAGCTCTTGGAAACACTTACCTTCTGCTGATTCCTCCAATGACAATCCTCCAGAATAAGTTACACTTGAAAAGAAAGAGCAATGGACAAATGCACTTTGATGTCTGAAGCGTGTACTGCCTGCTTCTGATTTACCGTGTGTGCCAAGTGACTTGGATAGGGAACTGGATCTTTGGTGTGAGTATTTTTATAGAGTTACTCAACTCAAGCACACAGTCAGCACTTAAGAAGATGCAATAAAAGGGCTGGGAATGGTTTTGCTTCGTCAATGTGTATAGGGCAAAGAAACGTGCTTAGGTGAGTGGCTAGAACAAGGGCAATTAAAATGGCAATGCTCTGAAGTGCTGGTGGCACTGCACCATCACTCTGTCTGATCTCAAGGCTTCTGCCTAAAAGGGGAGCATGTGCGTAGAAATCAACTGAATTTCTTCACAGGTTCAAGAAATTTAAGGCTTGTTTTTCCAGACTAAATCTTCAGCCAAGTTCTGACCCAGGGGAGCTACGGGCTTATGCTGTTCTGCATACTGATCCCAGGCCTAAATTTATATTAGGCTTTCCATCTGTCTATTCAACTTCATGGGTGAAAGACTGGAGACTCAATAAGCTGAATTTTAGCCCTTATTTCATAGGTGAGAAGCTAGAGAAGTTTGGGAGGTCATTTAAGCACAAAGCTATTGCTTGAAGTGCTTTGCAATCCTCTTTTCTAGACCACTGTTCCCTGCCCTCTCTTTTTCTGGTCTATGTTGCTGTTGATTTATGTATAGAAGCCAAAACTAAACTTGTCAGGGCATCTAAGTAATGCTGATGTACCTTAAAACTGTCGATAGCCTAGTGCTGCTTGTTGTGAAAATGGTTGAGAAAGTCTTGAAAGTATAAAATCAAGGGACAATTAAATTTTTGGTTCAGCTCCCAAATGGGTTTCTGCTGGAGATTCACACTTAATAAAGTACAGAATATTGCATTTTATTTTGGTACATAAATACTGGTAGTGGGGGACTGTGGCATTTAGAAGAGAGAATCGCTCCACCAGAAAACTCACTTCAGCAAAATGATGCAGTCCAGTTGAGCCCCTTTTACGATGTGAGAAATGACTGTTTTTATAGCACGCTAAATAAAACCTGCTATTCGAGCTGCAGGTTTATTAGTAAAGGTGATTTTGCCATAGCTGGGAAAGGAGGGGAGGATGGAGAAATGAGGGATGAACATCAAGGCAAAGATGCTGGTCGTTCAGAAAAAGCAGAGTGATACCCCAAAAATGTGGTGTCACTCATCATCACCTCCCTGAGCATTGCCACAAAAATATTTTATGTCTTTATCTTTTGTTGTTGTTGCTCCAGAACGTTATTGCTAAGCTGGTTGAATTTACCCCCCTGTGGGAAAGCGTTTGCTACGGGTGTAGTGAGGAGCCTGCAATAGCATCTGGATGGAAGAGGCACCTACAGGGAGTTGAATCCAGGGGATGGTAAAACAGGTTTTTACAGGAAAGCGTTCAGGTTTAGCCAAGGCAGTTTGTGATTTTGCTGCCGCCCAGAATCATCACTGTTACAGTTTTGAAGGAGGACTTGGAGGTGAGCACTAACATCTTCATAGCACATGTCAGTGCTTCAGGTCTGCCAGCCCTGTGCTGAGTGTCTTTCTTCAAACTTGCTTTTTTTTTGAGCATGTAAACTAAAATCACCTGATTGAGCACTAAAATCTTCGACAGCTGTGTCACAGGGGTATCACATCTAGTCCAGAAACAGAGACATCTGCCCTGTTTTTGGAATTTTCAACATGTGCAGCAGATTTCCCCAGTTATCACCTCTTGCGGTTGCTGCCGGTTCTAGGGAAAAGGAGAGAGGGATCACTTTTTATTTACCCACAATGATGAAGAATGCACACAGGTTATAGGCAAACTGAGAGGATAAAGCTTCTGAAACTCCACTCATCCTGTAGCCTTTTGCAAAATGGAGCAGGTTTCACCTCAGTTTCATGGCTAGAAGGGCTGCATGCAGTGCAGGTGAAAGTGAATGTTCTCCTACCGCCTTCCTAAAAATTATTAAAAAATTTTAAAAAAATAGTTTACTGGTGAAGACAAAGGAGAATCCCACTTTGGGAGAGAACTCCACTTGGAGTCTCATCTGAGACAAGCTGTCTGAGAGGCCAGAACATATCCCATCTCTGCATGGTACACCCTGCACCACTCATTAGCTTTGCAGAGTGCAGTGACTTTTCAGCACATAAGCAGTGGAGCCAGAAATTCATCACGTATGACCTCGTTAGGCAGATTTTCCAAAGGGAACGAACCTCCCACATTTTGCTGCACATCCCTGAAGTTCATCTTTTCAGGGTGAATTTGCTGAAGGCGCAGGCAGTGCTCTCTCTGAATTCATGGTATAGGAATCAGATCTTAATGCAGGGAGGATGGGAAGACACTGGATGCTTGACCTCTTCTGAAAATTTTCATGAGTTTTAACCCAGCTGTGCCAGATAGATATTCTGGCAGATTTCTGGGCTTTTTGCTAATGCTGTTGCATATGCACGTGCAATACTTCATGCTAGACCTTAGCTGCAATCAGGAGGCTTTGAAGGAATTAATCTGGTGGTCAGTAACTGCTAAATGAAGTGCATGCTAAAAGAATGATGAGCTTACTGACTGGAGCTCATAGGTTTTATGAGCTACCCTAAATGCCTGTTTTCAGGTGAATTCAGCATTTCCTTGACATTTAAGGACTCAATTTATAATCAAATTATTTAACTCTAGTGGAAAGAATCACTGGCCTCAATGGAAAAGCCATTTATATTTCCCCCACCCTTTGGAAAAAAAAGAAAAGTGTTCAGGGAAACATAGCAATTCCTGTAGTAAATGAAGGATAAAAGAAATCTTTCAATGCAAATTAAGCACTGCAGGCTTTTAAAAAAATTATAGCAGAAACTTACGATGCACAGCTTCTCACATCCTTATTTTGAATGTAGTGATCTGAGATGTGCTGAAGCATTAACCTCCTGAACAACACTACAAGCCTTCCAGAGATGACTACCCTTTACTACTTGTGTTTCTGCAGGTCCCAGTCCATCCTGGGATCCTTCTGCTGTTTGATTTTGGCCAAGTCACAACACAGATAGACATTGCCCCCTACAACTTGAAATTACAGAGCAAAGTGAGAGAGCAGGATGAAATAGAAACCTGGATGTGCAACGTTGTAGTTACACACCAGGAAGAGTAGGTTGAGCTCTATAGAACTATACCACTTCCAAAGGGATGGAAGTATGATTTATAGATGAATAATAAAAACTTAATATCACTGCTGCTGTCAAATCCATTAACAAGGCTTTTGGACAAATGAAAGCAGCCAGCTTAGCAAAAGCATCTTGCTCTGAGAGCTCTGGCTTCGTGGATATAATGTCTGAAATGCTTGCTTAAAAATCTTTGCACTGGCTTGGAGCCAAACAAGGACCAAACCAGGGTTATCTCACCGAATGAATGGGCAAAATTGTATGAGCCCCATTGTAGTCCACCTTAGCTGGTGCCCAATTGTTCTCTCCCAGCTGCCTAAACTGAGGCGGCAAACTGTGTTATGCTTAAACACGATATTTAAACTGCATTGTTATGTCAGTGGTGATGGGCTCTTTGTTGGAGATGACAGAAAAATCCCATTGTTTAGAGTTTTCCCAGACTCAGTGCTTAATACAAAGCCCTGAAAAGAGCAGGGTTGTTTAAACATTTGATAAAGAAAATATGTGCAGAGATGGGTCTATCTCACTAGTAAGGAGGAGATCAGCCCGCAGCACCAAATTCTACCTTTATGAATTTAACATGTGGCTGCATTGTGCCCAAATAGAATCCGCAGTCCCTGCACGTGGAAAATTGAAGTGTCTGAAACACATCAGGAGCTTGAAAGAGTGAGCAAATCGTCCAGTTTGCATCTGGTAGCAAAATTTATTTGGAATTTCTGAATTATTTAGCAAATCATAGCTCTTTGCCAGGAATGCATGAAAAATTACAGTTTGCAACTATATGAACATCTTTGGAACCTTCAGTAATCTCTGTGCATTGCTTTGTCTTTTCCTCAAGGATATGTGCTTTAGGTAGGTACTCTTGAAACAATCACAGTGCAAAAGCTTGAACTTCAGTTTCTCTGTATTGACACAATTAACAAATATCTCAGGAAAGGCAGAGCTACATAGCAGTGGGAGTGTGAATCTAGAAAGACCTCCAGCAGCTTCATTGAAGGTCCTCTTGACTTTCACGGGGCTTGCCCCACGATCTGTGATGTTTGTGTTCATTGGATGGAGACAAACAGGGGATGTTTTGCTTTTAATGAACCCACTCCCACCCCACGCTGTGTCTTGCTCTCAGGGAGTCTCCCTGCAGCTTCGTGTTGGTTCCTGCCTCTCTTTCAGTGTCTAATGAATGATCCTCACTCCTGCGAGTGTGGTGGTGGTGGTGCTATTGAAGACTGAGGGAGCTAGGGAAGGAGTAAATCCTGGGAGTGATAAATCTGACAAGCTGCTCTGGCAAATCACCCTTGTTTGGGATGATAATGACGAATTCATGTCAGTGGCTGATGCCATGTTTTCCATTAGTATTTTAATTGGAATTAAAGCCCCTACATCAGTTCTGAACCAGATTCATTGGAACTTCTCAGAAGACACTTCTGCTGTTTGCAATTCCAGCAAGTGTCTTACACCAGTTTGTGATCCCTCCTCCCTGGTTAGAGTCACAAAGGGCCCAAAGGAATTCCTGAAAACATTTCAGACACTGGGTATTATGAACTAACATGGCTTGATCACATATCCCTCCTAGAAACTGATCCTGTCAATGTCTGCTTAACTTGTAAATCATCAGGTCAGACTTAAGTTTGCCTGAACTGGTGTTTCCTCTGCTTGGCATCTTTTAAGAACAGAGGAATGCTACCTCAGAAAGGCTCAGTGTACTCCCCAAAAATACATTAAATTTCTTCAACCTGTAGTTCTGATTAGAGCCTCCAAGTGAGCAGTTTGCAGCTGTCCCACAGGGACACGAGAGGAAATGCTCAATTTTGTGCAAAAGTATGAGCTGAGCCAGGATTATTTATTCATGTGTTGGAGCTGGAAATCTCAGGTTTTCTTCCTCTCAGAGGGTTTTCTTCTCCAATAACATGTTTTCGTGAAAGTCTAGGAAGCAGAAACTGAAGAGAAAGCTTTTTCAAGAGGAACAAATCACTTGCAGCTTCTCCAGTTCTTAGGAGTTCCTTGTGAAGGAGAGTGATTTTTTCAGAAGGCTGGTGGCCATTTCATTTTCCACTTAACCTCAGCGCCACCAAATTTGTTCTTTTGGTCTCAAAAACCTCAGGCTGACCTTTTACTAGGCGCCAAACATCTGTTATCAGCATTGTCTGGAGTATGTCTTAAGGCAGGCATGAATTCAGGTTTGCTTTTGCCCTGTGCTGGCTCAGGAGGGTCCAGTTTGCATGCAGTATTGCTGCCATAGCAGAGTGCTTCTCTGAGGTAGTGTCCTTTTCTGCATGGCTTGGAGATAACACCTGGTCACCCACCATCTAGCCAACCCAGGTGCCAAGCAGAGCAAATCGCAAATCCCCACATACTTCCAAGCAGTCACAGCTTCACCCATCAGATTTCCAGTGAGATTCCAGCTCCTGATTGACAAAACATCTACCAAAAGTGGCTTACAAGTTCCTAGACCACACAGAGGTGTTATATGGTGTTTTCATGAGATTTATTCTCACTGGAAGGGCAGGGGTGGCCCTGAGATAAAAAGAAGCACTTCCTAAGAGTCTGATTCTAATTGACATTATTCGTTTAGGTAAGCCTTTCCTCTATTTTCTTCTTCTTTTTCTTTCTTACATTTTATTTCCAGCCTACAAAGGAGATAACAAAGGATGGTGTGTCCCCAGAGCACACTCTGATGTGTCACTGTGGATGCCAATCCCCACAGACGCTCCCAATGTTATTAATTTTTAAAACAAACTTGCTGATTGAGGTTCTGACTGCCTTTAAATTGTCTCTACAAGGAGACTGTGTACTAATTAACCCACAGAAACAATCAATGATGTACCTTTTTCAAGTTTCAGGGTGATTAGAATATGAAAATGAAGAGCACAATGGTGCAGATGTTTTAAAATCACAGCAGACAGCAATTAGTGACATGGGAACCAGCTGCTTATCTCTCCAGATAAAGCCTCTTAATAGGGAATTACACTTGAGGAGCCATTACACAGATGGATCTGTGAATGATTTAAAGAGGGGGCGTTGTAGTATTAACTTTGATTTGCAAGCCAGATTCTTGACAAGCTGTATGTATGTTACCTCTTCAAAAAGGTGCATTTGGAGCAGGGGGGGAAGGCAACCAGATTTTTTTTTTCAGGTGATGGGTTTCTCTAATTGTATATTATTATTAATAACAATAATAATTATTATTGTTTGTATTTTTTTTCTTGCTATTTTACTAATCTCCTTATTTGGTTGCTGGCATCTCCTCCTACTTTTTTTGCTCTGGGACTGGAAGCAGCATGTGGATTTAGAGAGAAGCCCAGGAGAGAGAGCAGGGAGGTAGAGAGAGACATCCAGTAGTTAAATGAAGAGAGTTCTTGGGGGACCTATTCCACTGCTGGTTCCTGCTCGCAGAGCAGGGTGCTGCTCATCGTGAGGCTGATACAGTCTTGTTCCCTCAGTTGCAAGGGCTGCCTGCCAGAATAAAACTGTTAAGAGGAGTAATCACCTCTGCAGGTCTGGCAAGGCAGGTGTAAACACATAGTCCCAGTTCCTCTGCTGTCTGACCAGCATGCCTCAGGATGTATCCTGCCCATAGGTCTACCCACTATTGCTGGAGCTGAAGACTGAATAAATTTAGCTTTAAAATTATATACTACCAATAAGAGGATTGAAACTATTTTTTTTTAGTGTAAGGTTTAGCATGTTCTGGATCAGAATGCTCAAACTTCTTTGCCTTTACAAAAACTATTAGCTTCTTTATGCATCTTTTATTTTATTTAAAGGAAGGATGGGATTATTACCCACAAAGTACATGCAGGAAACTGGCTATCAAGACATTGACAAAGTCTGGTGTGATGTGATACAGTTGCATGGGTTCAGTTATGCTTCTGGTTTCACAAAAGGACAATGAACAGACTCCCAGTGCAGAATAGCTACCTGCTGAAGAATACCCCATTTCATGAAAGGGCAAACTACAAATAGAGGCGCTGAAGTTTCAAGTATTTTTAGGGTCTTACAAACCAAAAAGTAAATAAAGGTAGATCTTTCTGTTTTCATGAAAATCCCACTATTCTCAACACCAGTCTTGGCCGTGCTGCCATAGGAACTCCACTCAAGTCAACAGCCCCTTGCCAAGACCTCTGGAGGTTCAGTACGTTGCATGCTTTCTGATGAGTAAAGTAATGAAGATGTGTGAAAGGCATTCGAGGTACACATTTGTCCTAACCCTGCTGACAGCTCTGGTGTCCTCTGCTCTTTCCAAAGAGATTTAGTTAGCTGAGCTGGGGTTTGTTGTCTTCTTAGGATGATGCTCACCCAGCAGGGAGAACTGAAGCCTAAGTGTAAGGACCAATGGAACCAGAGAGCAACTCAGATGGATACATGGGGAAGAAAATATACTTGGCTGTGTTACTTTCAACTGATTTAGAAGTGCTTTTAGGTAAACAGTCCTCCAGTATCCATTGCAGCGTGTGAAACCCAACCTACTGCAGCCAACTGATCTCTGGTGGCTGTGCTGCAGGAGAATTATTTTGGGGTGATATGGACGTGACTGGCAAGGTAGAGCAAATAGTAAATGTTATGCTGGAAGAAGTTGCATGAGGGAACTCAGTGGACTGTTACGTGCTTGGGCAGATATATAGTTTTGACATCCTGCTTAGGAAATGCAGTCCCCTGATCCTGCAGACTGGTCATTTTTTGGAGGCCTGTTGAAATTGGACTGCTTATCCGTGTGATTAAATGCCTCCAGAGTTGGCACCTTTGATGACATAGGCTTATCTTTCTCATGAATTGTGAGATAGATGTGGTGGCCCGCGGTGCTGGAGTAATGACAAGGCTATCATTAGGGATATGTTGGAAGTTGCATCACCATTTTATAATGTGCAGGCTGAGGAAATAAGGCTGGAGGAGCTAAGAGATCTACCAGTATTCATCACTGATATATAGCTGGCCTCTCACATCTGAGCCCTTATTAACTGCTTCAAAATAATAGGTCAGAGATTATTACTCCTTTTAAACTAGAGATCTGTGTGGTGGACATGGAGAGACCAGGGTGTTGCCAGTGTGTGAAATTTTCACTCACTGCTATAACTCCTTTTTTTTTTTGTCTCCTTCTAAATGAAGTATTTCATGTCATTTAGTTTCACAGCTCAGCATTTGGGAAATAGCATGGGTGTAAGGAGTTGCTTTGATTGCAGCTGTAAGGAAGAGCCAGGTCCTTCTGCTTTGGTGTGGGTTCTGAGGGCCAGGAGGAGCCTCAGCCCATTATTTCCAGAGCTTTCCCAAGGCACAGTCCACGGTACCTCAGGAGGATGATGTTTCATGTGAGATTTGGATGGAGGACACCCACCTCCAGCCCACCCACTGGGACCTCAACAAGGAATGGCCACCTCCTCCTGCCCTGCTGACAGCACACCCAGCCTGGTGGCCTGGGGGTGAGAGGAACCCCAAACAACTGATGTAAAATGAAGCTCAGGAGCTCTATGGTCAGTTTAAACAAATTAAAATAAAAACAAACTGTCAAACTTCAGTGCCAGTGCTACCAGTGTCCTTTTGGCCCCTCTCTAACCTCATCCCAAGGACACTGATGCAGGTGGGCTCCATGTTCTGAAGGAGGGCATCAGTGGTGTGGGACACAGCTGCTGTGCACTGCGTGGCTTGTGCACAGGAGGCCGCTGCGAGGAGGAGGAAGAACTGATTCATTCCCCTGAGGGCTGTTTATACTTTTGGCTCTTTCCTCAGGCTGAAGAAACCGGGCGTCGCTCGCCCGGGACATCTGCAGCTCCACTGCAGCTGCATACTTTCATTTTCTCACTCCACAATTCCTGGAAATCTCTGCTTTCCCTGAGCGTGGCTGGTCCATGTGCACGACAGCTGAATTATCCACAGGATTTAAGAGTCCCTGATTACTGCTCAGATGATGCACCAGAACAGCTTCATCATTATTGCTTATTCCTGAAAAGCACCATGCCCATTTTTATATGGACATGAAGTATACCTCAGCATCAGTTTGCCAATAACGTGATGTTTAGTGGTCACTAAATAATGCACCACGGTCTTGGGGGTGTTGAGCACTTTTCAAATCCCTCTGAAGTTCCTCAGAACTGGGGACACCTCGTTTCCCAGCTCAGAACCCTCTTATGCTGACAGCTTCCTTGCCCCAAAATTTGTGTTGCAAACACCCCATATGGAGATCTAATGGCATACGACTGATAGGAACTTAATTGTTACAGGGTGTTTTCAGGAACACGAGACACTTTGCAGTTGTTTTCTATTGTTCTTTCCTTGGTTACGTGTTTAAGTATTTCATCATTTATTTGGCATTTGGAATAATATCCCTGCCATTTGCTAAGAGCACTTGTTTGTGGTACTAGGTGTACAAAATCAGTTGCACAGTTTGATTCAGAGCTTTACAAAATATCTCCTAAATCTAACAGGAGAAAACAAATGGCTAGAAGAGGTCAGCTAGTGAAAATTATGGGGTTTTTTTTGTTTTCTTTCAAAGACTTTTGAAAAGCTTACAGCTGTTACAAACATTTCTTTAGCCAAAGGAGGCCCACCAAGAAAAAAAAGTGGACTTTTGCTCTGTAACAGTTTTCAGCGTAATTCTGCCCTTTCTGTAAACTGTGCAATTTGAAGAGCTGCTGTTGGATTAGAAATCACACTGAAAATATCTCTTATGAACGTTGCAAATAGCAGATTATTAAATGGAAATGGAGTAACATGGATCTTGAGCCTGCTATGCCTATGATTTTAAGCACTAAGTCTGTAGGGCTGACTCCTAGGTGGAAATTCAAGTAAGCAAATCTTTGCAGGATCTGTCTTCACAGGGAGGTGGACTCATGGGTTTTCCTGTTGTTTATTACAACTTCCAAGATATTTTTTCTTTTTTTGTTGTTTACAACAATGAGCTTAATTGCTGTTGCTGAGCATCAGGTTCTGTGAGGGATTATTTCTTAGGAAAAAGGGGTTCTCACGAGGAGGCTAAGTCATCCATTGAAAGTGAATATTTCACTTGTGTTTTAAATTAAAAATCAATAGAATATGTTTCTTTAGCAATTTAGCATTTATAGAAATATTTCCATTGTTTTTAGAGTGGGAAAACAAAACAAAACTTGTTTACAGACCATGAATCTAAATGCAAATTTTGCTCAAGTATAAGAAGACTTTATAGCTGCTCCTAACACTGACAAGGACATTGGTTAAGAAGAGTTGTCATTCACCCTACAAATAAAGAACAGCAACCAGGAGTTGTGAATGGACTGATAAACTGATTTTTTTGTCTTCATTTTTTCTGTCTTCCAGGTTTATGACCGGCCACAAAAACATTCTTCTCTGCACTATGATCCAGGCCTCCAACAAGACTTCACCAGTGACACCTTAAAATCAAAGCACCAGCAGAAAAGTAGCAACCAGCACCATCTTGACTGGTCAACGAGTTCTGATACTGGATCCGCTTCTCAGAGTTGCTTCATCAACACGGAACCTAGCCGAGAAGCAGTCAGTGCCACCAAGGTCCCGGCTCTGGAGCCAGGGGTTTCCTTCAGCAAATCCCAAGCGAAGAAGTCCTGCGCTGGCAGCACATGGGGGCAGCTGCCAACTGGTAGTAAGGACCTTGTCATTTGCAGTGCAGTCCCCTCACCCAACAACATCAGTGTGGCCAGCCAGCCCAGCAGCATCTCTGAGTGCAATGGTCTTTTGCCTCTCGGTGATCCAGAAGGCGCTGTGCAGCTGGAGGCCTCAGATCAGCCTGCCGGGAGCACGAAGAAGAAATCCAGCAAAAAGGACTTGATAAGCCAAACGATCCAAACCCCAGATATGGAATGGGTGAAGAGTGCTCAAAAAGCATTTGACAGCAAATCCCATGACAGCATGGAAGGGAAAAAGGAGTCTTACTCGATGGACAGCGTGTTGGATACGTCACCCTTGAAGCAGAGTGCCACTTCTGCTGGTACTTGTGAGAGTGACACCAGTCATGTACGAATTACTATTCCAATAAAGTCTCCGACAACAGATACATCCAGCCACAAAAGGAAAAAAAGGCAATCCACAAAATCTTCCATAGAGAAAATTATCCAGGAGAAAAGCCTGCCTCCTGGACTTGCTATGAGCAGTGAAGTAGCAAACAGGACGAGCTCTCAACCAGAGGGGAGTAAAAAAGACCTTCGAGCCACAAAACCAGGGAAAGTGATTGAAAATGAGTCCCCCTTGGTAGCTATCGACGGCGGTGTGCTCATTGACAAAGCTTCTCCCAACAGTGCCACCAGACTCAGAAAATCTGTCGCTGTGACATCCGCTCTCCTACCCACTGATCTCCCCACCGCTGGCAAATTATCTGAGGTCCAGCACCCTAAACATGCAGCTAAGCGGCGGTGGACCTGCAGCAAGCCTAAATCTATCCTTCGGGAGACCTCCATGACAACATCTGAGAAGCTGATGGTGGAGCCTCCTTCAGCCTATCCCATCACACCATCCAGCCCGCTGTATACTAATACAGACAGTCTTACTGTGATCACACCTGTGAAGAAAAAACGAGGACGACCAAAGAAACAGCCTTTGCTCACTGTTGAAACCATTCATGAGGGAACCTCCACCAGCCCAGTGAGTCCAATCAATCGTGAATTTCCAGGAACGAAGAAAAGGAAGAGGAGGCGGAATCTGGCCAAGTTGGCCCAGATGATCCCAGGAGAAGACAAGTCCATCAGTGAACTCAAGTTTCACAAAAAGGTTGGGAAGCTTGGCGTCTTGGATAAGAAGACCATCAAGACCATTAATAAAATGAAGACCCTCAAGAGGAAGAATATTCTCAATCAGATCTTGTCCTCCTGCTCCAGCAGCATAGCTCTGAAAGCAAAAGTCCAGCCACCATCTAGTGCTGGGCCAGCCACCATTGATGCCAGGCTAGGGAAGCAGATCAATGTCAGCAAGAGGGGGACTGTCTACATTGGTAAAAAACGGGGCAGAAAGCCAAGAGCAGAGCTGCAGCCTCAGCCAGAAGAACCTAAGACAGCCATCAAGCACTCAAGGCCTGTTTCGAGCCAGCCAGAAAACCCAACAGTGCCTTCCAACCTGCAGTCACTTGTGGCATCGTCACCAGCAGCTATTCATCCCCTTTCGACACAATTAGTGGGGACTAACGGCAACCTGAGCCCTGCAAGCACTGAAACAAATTTTTCAGAGTTAAAAACTATGCCAAATCTTCAGCCTATCAGTGCTCTTCCTACGAAAACCCAGAAAGGGATGCACAGTGGAACGTGGAAGCTGTCTCCTCCCAGGTTAATGGCTAATTCGCCTTCCCACCTCTGTGAAATAGGTTCT
>NW_008583814.1:0-1766 GCF_000691845.1 Merops nubicus | reverse complement strand
CACATGGCAAGACACTAGTCGAACCATATATAAGTTATAACAGAACTGAGAGCAAATGAAATACATTATTATCTGCAGTAAGAGCATTTTCTTAACTTCCAAATTTTTCAATGTAAAATCTCTTTTGCTCAAGCCCCACGCTGGGCGCCAATTATGTCCTGGTTCCGTGTAAAAAGGGGTTCAGGGCAGGACCCACACGGAACAGAACTGTGTACTCGCCTCTCCCCCCAGCCCCAGAGAGAGAGAGAGAGAGACACTTTTGAAAAAAAATGAAGTATATTGTTCAACAAGGAACATAAAACGAAAAAGGGAGGTAAGGAAAATAATATATACAAAGATTAGGGAAAAAATACAAAAAATAAAATATACAAAACCCTCAGGTATGGTTCCAGGGTCCCACAGAGTGAAAGGACAACTTTCCTCTCCGAGCTCCAAGGCAGGAGTGAAATTAGAACCCACTCCCTGCCTCTTATCAGAGTGTGTGTGGGAAGGGGAGGGAATACAATGGTTTCACCCCCACCCGGGGTCCTCCCGGTTGCTGGAAGGTCACGCCCCCATTCCAAGCCTCAAACCACAACAGGATGATACAGTCTGGCCCATATGTTTACTGCTAATGGCCTTGTTTTTCGTGCTGGGCCATGCAGTCAGCAAAGAAAAAATACTCTAGCCATTTCTTGATGTGGAGGGCAATGTTTCTACTCCTTCTTCCTTGCCTGTCCCTTCTGAACAGGCTGTAGCCATCCATATCTGCACTCCAATCATGGGATTCATCCCACCAAGTTTCAGTAATGGGAACCAGGTCATAGCCTTCTAGAAGCATGGTGGCTCCTAGCTCCTCCTGTTTGTTGGCCATGCTTGCATGCATTGGTGTAGAGGCATTTCAGCTGGGCTGTTGGCCATGTTCTCTTCTTGGAGAAACACCCCTTAATTTCTCTGAGGTAATTCACTGTTGTTTCTGTGTTGTCTCCTATTACCTCAGGAGCCCCTGGCTCATCTCCATAAGACTTCAAGCGTGCTGCAGTGTATCTGGCATATCTCAGAGGGCCCTCACTGGCACCTAGTCCCTCTAACCATGGCATATGATCCCACAGCTTGTCCCAGGCAAGCCTGATTAACCCCCTCCCCCTTCAAGTCCAGTTTAAAGCTCTGTATTAGCCCCACAATCTCCTGAGTGAAGATCCTCTCCCCTTTAAGAAAGGTGACTCCTGTCTGATGCCAGCAAGCTTTGTTCTGTGCTGGTCATCCCATTATCAATAAAACCAAAATTGTGGCAGTGACACTACCCATGGAGCATGTATTAATAGACTGGGTTCATGTGTTTCTTCCAGTGTTGCTGCCCACAGCTGGGAGAAGAGTGGTATTACCTGTGCTCCAGATTCCCTCACCAATTGCCCCAAGGCCCTGAAGTCTCTTTTAATCATTCATCGCCACCCGTATATAAGGCTTCTAACCAGCCCTTTTCTGCTTTTCCTGTAAGCATGTGATTTGATCCACAGTGCCCTGGAAGCCAACACAGCAGCTTCACTGGCATCTTTGGGTGTTGGATTGGATCTTAGGTACAGTATTTCTAACATTGCAATATCCAGCCGTACATTGAGTCTCACAACAGTCTCATGGTCCTGCTGAGACGTGTGTTATGATACTATGAACCATTCATTCTAGATATATTTTCCGGTGGACTTTGTTCAGTGAGAAACAGTATGACTCATCAAAGCAAGAAGAGTACACTAACGCGAAAGGCACATAGAATCATAGAATCATAGAAT
>NW_008583813.1:0-6068 GCF_000691845.1 Merops nubicus | reverse complement strand
TAATATTATATTACATTAAATATTTTTATTATTTAAGAAAATCTTAGACCACGCATACAGGCAAAAAGTGTTTCTTGCCAGGCCAATAGTAAGTAGTGGAGATGTCATAAGAATGTTCTGAAAAAGGGTGACCACATGTGAAATAAAGTTGGCTGGGACCTTGCACAGACTGGTCAAGTTGGAGTTGACCCTGCCCATGGCAAGGGTTGGATCTTTAAGGTCCCTTCCAACCCAAACCATCTTATGATTTTATATGAATAATAATAACAATAATGACTAGTTAGTAGCATACTTTCCAAAGTTACCGGTGTGCAGTTCTTTATGTGGTATGTTAAAACAAAAATGTTCATAACAGAGAAGATTGAACCTGTGTACACTTCAGTTTGAAAGGTTAGGGACTACACCTGACTATTTACATGCTCTGTGTGATTTGCAAACCAGTTTTCTGTCACTGTGTCCACCTGGGTGCATTACATTCATCTGTCTCAGCCTTCAAAACTGGGTGGTACCATCCCACTGCTCTGGCTAATACCCTCTCATACTATGTGCAAGATTTGTTCAGCTCAATGCTTTTTGGCACTGTCCAAAACTGTTACTGGGAGTGATTGCAGTATAAATAGCCAAACTCCAGGGACAGGGAATGTTCTGCTGGTATATTTAGTTTAGAAGGATCACTTTTTCCAAATAAAAACAATACTTATGTTACAATAACACTCTGCTTCCACAGTTATGATGCTGTAACTCTTCTTACAGTAGAAAAGGTTTATTCACTCCTTTCTCAAAGGATTTTTGAGAAAATTCATCACATCTAATTATTTTTTTTTTCAATTCTGTATTGAAGATATCTACACTTAGGCTTTCCTTGGTCAACAATGAAAATATGCATTTTAGATCATGTGTTATCTGAATTATTTTAGAGTCTACATTGAAATTATTTATGTGCCCTAAAAATACCAGTTTAATTTAATTAAAAATTTAATGGAGAAGTTTAGAAAAAAATATTCTAGTTTTCAATAAGTTTGTTGTTTGTAAAAGGTAAAAAAAAACAACCAAACAAACAAACCTAGGTTATTTTTTATTTATTTGTTGACTAAGAAATGAGTCCTGTTCATTACAACTTTTCCTCAGGTACAGTCTTAGAGAAAGTTAGTAAAGCTAGTGTGTTGCTTAGTGTTAAACTAGTGATATATCAACTTACAAATACAATGAAATTTACAAAAAGAGAAAAAAAAATCTCCTTTACATGTATGTCACTTCTATATTGTAAGGATCAAATGGAAGCTGTATAAAATCCAAATGCACAAGGACTACAAGTGAATACAAAAGCATCCATTTTTGTCAGGTGGTATAGTGTAACAGAGGCAGAACTGTTATTTGTAGCATGAAAAAAATCTTTAGATACGGATATAAATATATGCAAACTTTTCCTTAGAAGGTAGATGACAATTGCATAAACATTTTTTTTTCTGCAAATAATAAAAGTATAGAATTATCAACTCCAAAGTGTTGAAAGGAGATTTTTACATGTATGACAACCTCTGATTTGAAATCAAAGTCAGTTAGAGCAATTGCATTGACAGATGAACTTTTCCTGTGAGAAATTACAATAATTAGGTACAAAAATAACTTCTGAAGAGGCAGTACTTTTATAAATAGTATTCAACAGGATGAGAGTTACAGGAATTATTATTTTGAGTCTATGCAGACACACAGTGGGAACTATTAAAAAATGATTGTCTGAGATTTCTTGTTGATAGTTCCTTGAAGAAAACCTACATTAATAACATTCAGAATATGAGGAAATAATAGGCAAAAATCATAAATCATGATTCACATTTGGATCCAACATACTTAATATCAGATTTTAAGTAAGTATACAGGGTTATAGTGAGCAACAATACATGTAAAATATAATTGAGTGTTTTAATATGCATTATCTATCATTTACAAATTAAAAGTTAAGCGATAGATATAAATGTGTTTATTATTAAAAAGAAGTTTGATACTTCTTTCCACAAAAACATATCATTGTTTAGAATTTTTAAATAATATATTCGTGTCAGTCTTTAAAAGAGTACTTAAATCTTGCTATTGTTGCTCTGTAATGGGATGGAATTTCAGTAGAATTTCTTCCAATTGAATTTCAACAACAAGTTATTGGATTTGCAGCTCATTTATGCACACTCTTTGGTTTCAGGTGAGTATATTTAAATTCTTGTACTGCTTTCCTTCTCCAAATGACACAGAAATAAGATCATCTGTCAAGTTCTGAAGTGAATGATAGGTTAGCTGAGAATGGTGTCCCTGGTAATATATATAATCTATTCAACAGAAGCAGAAAAAATGGATTACACTTAAAAATGATAACAGTCTATTATTTAGAAAGTTATATGGCTTAATTTTATTTTCTGGGGATTTTTTTGCTTGCTTGTATTTTTTGGTTGCTTTTTTTTTTTTTTAACTATGACTTATTACAAAAATTATCTGAAGAAACAATAACTTCAGTGTTACATCTCTTCCATATTTCACTAGCTAAATATTAATTATTTATGCTGCAAAGATGCTATACAATGAGAAAGATATGTAGTTAATATAGATCAAAGTAACTGTGTCAGCTAGAGTAAAGCGCATCAAAATGAACATTTTGAGGTCTATCTGATTAGCTATAAACTATAATTGTTTCCAGATAAATAATTAAATCATAGCAATTTATTTTATTATTGGATATCTGTGCTACGTTCGTATATCTACTAATAACAGAGCTTCTATAAAGCAAACTTGTAAAATTCCCTAAAATTCAGACCACCACATCACTGCTGTCATATAGTAGCTGCAAGTGTTGTTATTTAACCCCAGCCAGCACCTAAGCACCACACAGCCACTCGCTCATTCCCTGTTGGTGGGACTGAGTAGAGAATTGGAAAAGTAAAAATGAAGAAAGACCTATGGTTTGAGATCAGATGGTATGGAATATCCCTTTGGTCAGATGCAGGCAGCTATCCCAGCTGTGCCCCCTCGCAGCCTCTTGTGTACCTCCAGCCTACTTGACCCCTGAAAAGCCCTTAACTCTAAGTGCTGCTCAGCAATAACAAAAACATTCCCCTATTATCAACACTGGTTTTGCAATAAATCCAAAACGTAGCCCCATACAAGCCACTATGAAGAACATTATCTCAGCCAAAGCTAGCACAGCAACAATTACACGACACATAGGTAAAGAACAGAGACAATTTGTAGCTAAGAGTAAACAGTAAATCATACTATAAATGTATGGCAAACAGTGCTTGCAAGATCTCCAGAAGAACATGTTGTTTGTTTCGTTAGAAGTATTTCAGAGGCAACAAGTCATTTTCACTGACTGTAAAAGGCATTTAGTAATTTAGGAAGACTGTTTCACTTGACACATAGATCTGATCCCACAAAGCAGGAAGCCTGGATCTCCTCCCAGGTGACTCAGTGTGACTGGTTCTCCACTGCAAAGGACTGTAAGACCTTTCCTACAGAGAACTAGAATAAAATCAATAATTTTATTTATTTATTTTTTTTAAATGCTACTGCAAGAAACAGATCTAGTTTCTACCTAGAAGATCTGCTGTTGTCTGTCAGGTATGGTTATTCTTATGTTGCCCTTACATTATTAATTAAATTCATGCCAATTTTGAAAAGAAATATTATGGGTAGTTATATTTAAAGAGAAGGAGAAGAGTTTATAAGCTTTTCCCTTAAAATTTTGCTTTAGTTCAAAGCACAGAGAAATACAAAGTCCTGTGAATACTTTACTTACATGCTAAATCATATTTTTTTTCAATCTTATAAATCTACAGTATTGCTTCTACCAGAACTCTGTGTATACTTAGGATGAAAGGCACATCTAGAAACATTTATTGTTTGTTTGTTTGTTTTTAAAGCTAGGGATGTATCACTAAGATACATAGCTTTCATTTATCTTCAAGACCCTATGCATGATGTTATATTGACAATTATCAAGCTTGCTTTCTGATAGCACACAAAAAATTACCACAAAGACATTAATGTAACTGTTTTGCTCTAGTACATAAAACTTTGTATGAAGTTGACGTGTTAGAACAGTAAATGGAAATCAAGATAATCTGACTTCCTTTATATCACGTGTATAAGTAAAGGATGATGCCAATTAGGATGTGCTGATGGAAAATTCTGTAAAGCAGAGCTTTAATACATTTTTCAAAATTTTAATAGTCAAAAAGAGGAAAAAAAAAGTTCTGTTTCCAGCCATCTTTCTCTAAACCAGGAACACTTGTGGCCCGAGCACAAAATCTGGCACTAGGCCTTGTTGAAGCTCAAATGACTGGCCTCAGCTCATCAATCCAGCCTGTCCAGACACCTCTGTAGAGCCTCCCTACCTGTAAGCAGGTCAAAACATCCACGCAACTTGGCGTCGTCAGCAAACTTGCTGAGGGTTCGCTCAATCTCCTCATCCAGATCACAGATATGAAATAGATGTGGCCCAAATACTGAGACCTGTGAAGTAAGAACGCTTTGTCTATAGACTCCTTTTGGTTGGGCAGGCTGAAGTAAACACCAGCCATGAGGTTTCCTTTGTTGTCTTGGCCCCTAATTTCCACCCATAAGCTCTCATTTTGTTCATCACTGTTTTTCAAAGACCACTCTGTGCAGTCAGTCCATTTTTTTAGAGGTCAGACTCCTGCCCTGTCTGAAGAGCTTACGGCTCTCAGTTTGTGCTTCACTCCTACAGATTCATTCTGCCACATTTCAGTGACAGCAACTGCATTATAGCTTTCTGGCTGCACAGTGACCTCCATCTCCTCCTGTTTGTTACCCATGCTGTATTCATTGATATAGAGGTACTTTAGCTGGGCTATCAACTGTATCATCTTTTTAGAGCAACACACTCTAATTCCTTTGAGGCATTTCAAAATTGTTTTTTGTTATTGACTCCCAACACACCAGTAGACCCCAGCTCTTCTGTGTTACTCAAAGCTCCATCCCATCCCCTTGCTAAATCTAGTTTAATGCTCTCCTTATAACTCTGGACAGTTTGTACCTAATCCTCATTTTAAATTTACTTCTTAAATGCCTTCTTCCAAGGGAAGCACTTTTTCATTTTTCTCCACAAGCAAACTAAAGACATAGTAATATTTATTTCTTTCATAAAATACCTCACAAATTATAGAACTCATTAAAACCAGAATAGACCTGTTAAATCTTTTCTCATTTTAAAGCTCTCCCTTCTTAACACCATGCTTTAAATACTAGTCTGCAGACCACAGTCGGTAAAACAGGGCAATACAAAAAGCCTCAGTCCCTCCCACTGAAGTAACTACTTCACAGCTATGGCAAAGATGGGAAAAAACCCTCTCCTTGGAGAGAAAGTGAGAGTGAGACACTTCAACCTTATGTTCAGGATATCCACCTGGACAAAGAAGCCTTTGGACTTTGGAGAAAACAAACAGTATTTTGATATATCAATTTTTTTTTGTTTGTTTATTTTTTTTATTTGTGACAGGTATTGAATGAAATACACGTACTCCAAAGATTTTCTTCCCCTGTAATGAATATTTTAAGCACTTGACAAATAAGTTAGGACAAGTGGAACATTAAAGGAAAATCTTTTCTGTTAATATCTTATCCTATCTGGTGCCTGGCATATGAGGCATATTCACATACAGGTTTATATTGCCTCAGGCAGAGCTGCAATTCATTTCTATGCTGGTTTAAATGCCTGTGACTTTATTCAAAATAGATTGAAGTACTAACATGTCAATCATCAATCTCAGCTGAAAGCTATGGCTAACAACTAGAATTGTAGATGAGTAACTTTCTGAGCTTACTCCTAGCCAGCATTTTGTACAGAAGAGTTCTAAAGTACACCCTTTAAAGTCACAAACCAACAATAGTACAGTCACTGTTATGATCTGTTTTCACATGAGACCTTCTTGACTCAATCTCTTGAGTTCTCCTATGTTGTCCATCATGTTCTGTGCACACTCAGAGTGTTAGACGCCAGATATGGCATCAATATATTAGTATTTTATTAATATAATTATATTAATATTTTATTAATATAT
>NW_008583812.1:0-511 GCF_000691845.1 Merops nubicus | reverse complement strand
CAGTCAGTGCCAGGCTCCTTGGCACAGCTGTTGATGAGGTTCTTTCAGAAAGGAGTCCCATCTCCATCTCCAGATCCTTCAGGGGTGCTGTGTTGGCCAGGAAACTTGCGTTTCAAGGCCCAGGAGATACCCTGGGCAGTGTCCTGGGTCACAGAGTATGTCTCCAACCATCCAATAGTCACTTCCACCACTGTAAACACGTGGTGTTTGCCATAGTGGGTTTGTGGTTGAGTGATATAATTGATCTGCCAGATTTCCCCATAGAGAAACTTAATCCATCACTCTCTATAACAAAAGGACTTCAGCCAGTGGGTGTGTTTGATTGTGGTGCATGGCTGACACTCAAGGATAACATGTGCAGTGGCACCAATGCTCACGTCCACCACTTGATCACAAGCCCACCTGTCTTTTGCACCCCTCACCAGCTGTCCTGGTGTGTTAAGGGACCACCAAGCTCTGAATAGCTCACCCTTAGGTTTGTGCTCCAGAAACACCTGAGCCACTTCAATTC
>NW_008583811.1:0-18527 GCF_000691845.1 Merops nubicus | reverse complement strand
CTAGACTGTGAAAGCCTGGCTGTGTAAATGAGAGCCAGGCAATAAATTGGTATATATACTGCTTTTGTAACTGCAATGGGACCACATGCATTTACAGTAACCAAGAACTAGGTACTTAAAGGCCCAGGTCTTTATCCAAGGTTTATCCAAGGGCCCAGGTTTGTCCAAGCCCCAGGTCTGGTCTGAGAAGACGTTCATTTCAGAGTGAGATGTGTCTCTGGAATTTCTTAAAAATTCTTCTTTCTTTTATTAACACACAAATATACTCAGAATTGCACAGTTCATTGCCTTCAGAGTAACACAATTAGTGTAGCTTGCAGATAGTGTTTTAAAGAAAATATTCCATCTGCCACTTGGACACACAGTTGCAACACAGAGGCGCCTGCAGGTGTTGTGGAGCCATGCTTATAATCCTGACCTGCCCAGGGACGACCAGGGAGGTGTTACCATGCAGGAGAGTCACCTGCACCTTTGAAGGCAAACTTCGACATACAGTGAAGAAATGAAAGACTCATCTCCATCTATCATAAAAATGCAATTAATGGGGTCTCATGTAACAGACAGACAAAGAAAACATCCCACTGAACGAGAAAGCTGTGTCTGCTCATCCAGGAGCAGCTGGGCACGTGCCAGCCCCAAAGCCTCCCACCACCGTTGTCCTTGGCTGCCTGCAAAATCCACAGAGAAGCTCCTATTCCAAAGGCTTTATGTTTTTGCCAATATGAAGTGCTACCAGATTAAAGCACCAATATCTTACTCCCACCTTGTAGAGGTAATGTCAGACAAGCCTCAAAGTAGTGGACCAAATAAACTGAGAGCAGGTGAAACAGAGCGGAACCTGGGCACATCCGTGCCAACTATAGTTTTAATGTTCATGTAACTTCAGAAATAGGAAAGGTGATGGTAAAATAGTAAAACCTTACGTAAGGTTTTTTGGCAACAAATATGCATTTATTCAGTTACGAAGCTGCTGTTTGAGGTCTTTTGTATAGCCCCAACCTCTCTTGACAATAGGTCAAGGAGTATTGACTGAGTGCGGGTCCCTTTGTTTTAAGCAATACCATAATTACCAGTATGTTGTACAGACAGGTAGAATCAACATCTGGTTTTACTCAGGATAGAAAAGAATTTTCTGTTTGGAAGTTCCATGTGGTCTGAACCATCCACCACAAAGGTTTTGGATAGCGATTTAAGAACATGTGCATAAAAAATAACAGGAGACAAACACGTTTTGTCTTCTCTTCTCCTTTGTTCTTCTGAAGCTACCCTTTCTCTTTATAATCACAAAAATTATTACAAAAATGTCCACAAACTATTTTGTCGCCTTCCATCTTGTCCAGTTATTAGGGGACTATGGACTTGAATACTCTATTTTCCATGTCTGTGAGTTTTTAAGTGCTCTACGCAACATAAAGAAGCCCCAGGAGAAGAGAATGGAAGAGCTGCAGACCAGCCAGCATTGTTCCTGGCGAGCTGGCTGGGGGCCAAGGCTCCTGCACTGCCAAAATGTTTGGCTAACTTGATAGAGATTAGCAATTTTGTTTTGAAAAACTGTATGTTTCAGGAAACAAGCTTCAAAAAGGGAAACAGAACCAAATCAAAACCCATAGGCAAGCTTGTAAAATATAAAAGCACAGGACAGTTTCCCTTTGGAGGAGGTCATCTCTCTCCTCTTTAAGTGGAGATGGATAGAAAATGCTCACACATCTGTACATACGATGTTTACAGGACAGTATCACTGTTTCCTTTTTCTTAGAAGATAAAATATATAGGTTTACTGACAAATCTTTGTAAACATTGTTTGGGCATCTCCCTTACACGGCCCTTCAAAAAAGCTGAAAAAGGTCTTGCAAATCGGTATAATAAGAGAGATCATTAAAGCTACAATATTCACCACTTGCTTTGAAGTAAGAGAGGATTTGCGCAGACATGTAAATAAATCCCATTTATATTTATTAACAAACTATTTCTGAGCATGCACTAGGCCCCACAAGACATTCAAAACTGAAAGTTACCACTGATGTTTTGCTCCCACAAAGGTTCCACTAGACATCTTCCTTCTGCTCATCTGATCTGATGAATGTACCAAAGGCTGTAATAAGAGCTGCAGGACATTGGCATTAAACACCACCGGTGAATGACATCAGGTTTTGGCCTGGTTTTGTCCACAATGCCCAAGAAAGGGAAAAGTAGCAGGTCAAGCATTTGGTTTGATATGAAAAGTGAGACATTCCAGTCCAACCGTCTATTCTGCACAATGCTATGGGACCAAAAGTTACTAAAAAATTGCTAGCATAACTCTGCAAGCTATTTTTTTTTTTTTAATTTTTCTGGAAGGTCAAGAGATTTTTCTGAATATCTGGAAGAAGGGCAAATTAGGAAAAAAAAAAGTAGCAGGAGGTTCACTGAATAATTAATAACATATATACAAGTTATTACATTAGCAACTTACTGTTTTTTTTTTTTTTTTTTTTCTTTTTAAGCTCCTTTTTTACTCTAAAAGGTGTATTTAATCAGAGCTGCACAGAGAGAACCTCAGGTAAAAAGCTACTTAAAGCTTTACTGTGCTAAACATTACAATCACAGGCAAATTTAACACACTTTACACTTAACTGTAGCCTCTGCACAACTGACACTTTCAACGTACAGAAAGAACAGCCCTGAAAGCTGAAAAGCATTTTCATCAGAAATTGCTGATTTACATTTCTCTTTGTCAAGACTTTGTAGCAAGCTCTACTTTAGGACTCAGGCTTTATTGGAAAAAAAAAAAAATAAAGCAGAAGGAAGATGACATACATTTGAGAGCAACAGCAGCAGTCATGTTTATTCTACTCACCAGCAAACAGCCTCCTTTTATGAGACTTCAGGAAGGGTGGGTTGCATTAGCTTTCATCCTGTTCCTGTTTCTGGTTTTAGATCACCAATATGTCCTTGTCAAGCTAAACTGCAGCCAAATTTTATAAAACTAGAATAACTTAGTTGAACTCTTAGAAAGCTGAGATCCTGCCCGGTGTGCTCTTCTCTGTAGAGAGTGGTGGGTGGCCCTGGGCACCAGCTCTTAATAAATTGTTGCAAATAAAACCCAAGGCCTAAATTTCTTGTATCTTAAGTACTCCATATTGGTTGGGTAATACATGTTCCTATTCTGCAGTAAAAGCAAGAAGTCTGGGTTGGCACTAAAAAAAAAAGAAGTGTATCTCCAGCACTAGCTGATGATGTGTGATACAACAGCCTCCAGTAATTTTCATTAGCCTTGAGGTACACGAACTCCGCCTCTGTGTTCCAAAGAGAAGGCAGCTAATTGCCTCAAACATTCCCTCATTTTCAGCTTTGATTTTACTATACACAAGCTAAAATCCCAGTGTTCAGACTATGCAGTTGGTGCATATGACAGTGCTGATGGACACTGCAAGCAGCTATTAGAAAGAAGTTCCCCCTTTCTCCCTCATCACATGCAGACTGGTTATGCACATGTACAAAAAGGTTTAGACCAAGTTTAGCTTGCACCTTTACCTGTTCTAGTAAGGAGAATACAGATTACCCAATTTTATTGCAGAGCACATTGCACAAGCAGATGTACAGAGTAAAAGGTTTAATTGGAGCCCTGATATTTTGTGCAGGTCTGTGAATTGCGAGTATGATTACCTACTTTTATAAGTACATAGTGAATCGTCCCAAAGCATTCAACGTGGAAGCTTGCTTTTCATCTGGAAAAGGCTGCTGTGGTCTGTGTTTCATTGAACAGGGCAAATCAAGACACAATAGCTTGTTAGTCTGGACTATGGAGACAAGGCAAGCAGTTTGGTTTGACACTAGGCTCTGTGGAAAGCTATGACTGCATCTAATAAAGTGCTCCTGGCTCTCCACTCTGCTGTAAATTATATGTGCAAATCCTTAGCTCATAAAAACACTGTTACACAAATGTGAGTTGGGTATATATGAAAAGAGACGAACCTGAATTATTCTGTAACCCTATGACAACAAATTGGTGGAGTGCTCAAGAGTCAGCTATCCAGGCAAACTTTACCTTCACATCCATATAACACAACTTTTTCCCCTATCTGTCACTAGACAAGAGCTATTGGATTTTGACTTGTGTGAAAGATTACTCTTTATTTAACACCAAAATTAATAATTTTTCTTTCTGTTATGAAATAGCAGCTTGTAAATGCCCTCCCAGCCCCCAGCTATTCACAGTTTGGGAACTCCTGGGATGAATCCACTCTCTGTATATTTAGTAACCTTCAGCAAATTTGTTTTTCATGAACTTGCCCAGTCTCACTTTGGGCTGATGAAAACATTCAAGACCCACCCCATAATCTGTAGCAAAGTGTTCCCCAGTGTGCCTACACAGCAGATGAAGCCCCTCCTTTTGTTTGCTCTTACCATGCCTCAAGTAAGATGTATCTGGTGCCTCCTTCTGCTTGTGGGCCACTGTTTGCTTTTCCATTACACTAATGATTTCATAGCCATCCATCATACCTCCTCATATCAGCCTCTTCCCCAGTCTGAAGAGTCCTGACCTAGTCTTCCCTGAGGTGGAAGCCATCCACAACTTTGCTCATCCTTGTTGCCCGTCTCTGAGTCATTTTCAGATCTGTCACATGCTCCTTAAGAATGGCTAACCAAACTGCACTCTGTACTCAACATGCAGATGCTGCTTAGATGAACATGTAATTATGTGCTCTGGTTTGGTCCTATTTCTTTCCTCATGGTTCCTATTGTGATTCGCTTTTTTGACCACTAAAGCAAATGAATTTTATTGCTCCATTATTTACAGCTTGCTTCAGTGCTGATGCTTACTGTCATTAGTGGACTTAACAATAGACAGATGACAAACAACATGTTTCTCAATAGCCTGGAGAATAGACTACAGCCATTCACTGTCTGTATTCCCTGTTAATTGAATATTTAATTTCAGTTAAAATATTAAACCAGACACTTATTCTTGAAACAATCCAATGCCAACGGGATTATTAAAATGTATTAGCCACTTTGGGAGCTTTCAGTGACTCTAGATGAGCTACAAAGCCTGATCATGTAAAAGTACATTCAGTATGCTTCATTTCTGGCAACGTCTCATGCTTTCTGTTTTTCAGTGGTGTCATTGCAAGATGAACAAAGGTGAATTTTATGGGGAAGTAGATACATGCCCCACTGGAAAAGGAGTTCACTCAAATTCTTTGTCAAGTGTTTTAATGAACATGGGGAAATCTTCCCATTACTGCAGGGAAATAAATAGTGATTTGCTATCAAGAAACCAGCCCTCAAAAACATTCTGCAAGCTCTTTGATGGCTCTGGTCAGACAACTACCAGGTTAATGAGGACAGCACTAGAGAAAAAGGAAAAAGCTAAACCCTGGCTGGCATGAGTGCTCTCACCTGCAGTGCCTTATCTGCACCAGAGGAGATCTATCACTCAGTAATAAAATACACTGTCCTCCTGGATTTGAATCATAGAATCATAGAAACACTATGATTGGAAAGGACCACTAGGATCACCATGTCCAACCTCCATCCCAACATTTCCCTAACCACTGGACCATATCCTCAAAGTGCTACATCTATTCATTTTTTTTGACACCTCCAGGGATGATGACTCCACCACCTCCCTGGGCAGCCCGTTCCAGTGTCTAACCACTCTCTCAGGGAAGAAATTCTTCCTAATATGCAATCAAAACTTCCCTTGGCACAACTTGAGGCCATTTCCTCTTGTCCTATCATTGGTAATTTGGGAGAAGAGACCAACACCAGCCTCACTACAACCTCCTTTTAGGTAGCTGTAGAGAGCAATAAGGTCTCCTCTCAGTCTCCTCCAGGCTGAACAACCCCATTTCCCTCAGCCAGTTCCCGTAAGACAGTTTTCCAGCCCTCTCACCAGCCTCGTTGCCCTTCTCTGGACCTGCTCCAGCACCTCCATGTCCTTCTTATGCTGTGGACACATAGTACTGGACGCAGTACTTGAGGTGCAGACTCGTGAGTGACAAGTATACGGGAAATGCAAGCTGAAAGATAGGTTGTTTTTTTTTTTTCTTTTCCTGAGCTACTAGAAAAACAAAGCCAGAGGACTTAAGACAACTGTGTAACTATATCTATTCAGATCTATTCTGGCTGTTTTGTCCATGATGGTCCAAATGTATCTAAAATACACCCCAGCTCATGCCCTCCAATTCTTCCTTGTGAATTGTACAGGATTGATTTTGAGATGTTTCTGAGTTTCAGAAATGTGACAGCTACTTGGGGAATGGAAGCAGTTTGGGCAACCAATAGTTTTGTTAAAGAGGATGACACTTCCTTACCTGTGCATGTATCTGCATAGTCTGCGTGGTGTTAACGAGCAAGGACCACGTGCATCCCATAAATCATTCACAGGATAAAGCTGTCTTCCTTTTGATGTGAGTGCTGGGAGGGAACAATGCTCTCCTGAGGCCCTGCGAGCTCCTGGTTGTCTGCAGCTTATTGTTCAGTCTTAATATTTTTCTATATGCATGGCTCAGTCTGGCTCAGACAGGCTTGTTTTATGGTGAGGGTGCTCAAGCATGTCTTTCAGGCCATACTGTCTGGGCTGAATCTGTGTGATCAGCCAGGCAGGGTACTTTTATCTGCATGTCCCAGCAAAACAGAAGACCTGGAGCATTTACTGTTAGCCCTAGACTAGATGGTCCTGCTCTGGCAGGGGGGTTGGACTCGATGATCTCTGGAAGTCCCTTCCAACCCCTAACATTATGTGATTCTGTGATTTTAAGAAGTAGCAAACCCAGTCAGTTCCGATGTGTTGCCTGCAGAGATAGTAATTTCCCTCTCAGGTGAACAAAGCCACCCTGTTAGATTTTGCCACTTTTTCGTTGACTGTTCCCAAAATACATTATGGTTTCTCCCATCAGTCCCCCAAGACATCCTGTTCAGAGCCATCCTGTGAAATTAAACTCCATGTTTGTGTCCCTTCTATATGAACAGCTCCTTCTGTAGTTCATGCCACCCTCACTGCTCTCCTCTCCACCAGCACTAGCGTCAAATTCTCCCCCTCTCCCAAGATCTGAAGTTTTTATCCAGCTGCCTTCATTTCTGGGCAGATTTTCTAGCTATTAATGACTATATGAAAATTGAGAACCACTTCCACCACTTTAAGTGAGAGATGGAAGCTTTGTTGATTGATACTGATCAAAGTGAAAGCTTACATTTACTATTTTTTATTTCCATTTACTACAAATTATTTCCACTGAAACAGACAAATATAAAAAGCTGAACTGTGTGAGGCCTCCACCTCTAAGCACCAAGTAATAAAGTTTTCTGAATTTGACTGAATTTTTTGGCATGTGTGATCTCTGCAGTAGAAATCAATAATTAGCTTTTTCAAAACTGAAAAAAAATTTACTTAAAAGCCAGGAAAATTTCCCTTTTACACTCATCTATGAACAAAACATATGTGCAGCTTTTTGGGGCCTAAAAAAAATTAAGAGAATCTGATCATTATAAACTAAAAAAATCCTTCACTCAGGTTTTTTTTTTTCATCTAGTAAATAACTTTCCATGATCTCAGTGTTGATGTAGATTTTCTTTGGGATACAGCATGTTTAGCTCTGTTTTATTTATAACACTTTTTTTTAATTATTAGCCATAGTGCTGATTTTGTATGTGTTAATTAGCTCTAATCATCCTTAGGAGACAGCATAAAAAAAACTCCAAAAAATATTTTCATAACTAAGATACGCCTTTTGCCGCCTCTTGACAAAATAGAAGATTAAATAACAGTCTACATGAATATATGTTAAAACAGATACTTGTTTACCCTTGTGGATAGGCTATCCCCTCTGTTCTGCAAAGACATACCACATCTAGTGTGCTGTTCACCTACTGGCTAAATCAGGACTTAATAGTATCTGTAAGAATTACCCTGTCCTTAGACAACAAAAAATGATGATGGAAAAAGGCAGAGTGCAACTAGAATTCATAACCTAAAATGCTGGTTTGTACATGAAGATTTAAACCTGATTAAGATCAGTTATTTACGTTACTTTGGTTTCAGTCAATACATTTACAATGCATTTATTTTTTTCCTCAGAAATTCAGCTGTTGGTGGGAGAAAAAATAAAAATAAATTAGCAATACCAGAAACTGCAGCTATGGCATGAAGGAGCAAGAAACTTGGCCAAAAATTTGAAAGTTCTATTTATCACTTACAGTTTGCCTATGGCCATAAACTGCTTTTTTTTCTATAAAATCTATTTAAAATTGAACTTCCAAGAGAATGGTTGCATTTTAATAGAACTTTTATCAAATCAAAAACATGTAAGACTAGAATTGATTTGTTGGGTTTTTTTTCCTCTCAAACCCAGTGATTTAATATATACTTACTTTCTGGAATCAAAGCCATTTACTAAAATACCTGTCTCAGTGTTACACATGCCTTCTTAAAGCCACTAGCATCTCAGCTGGCTGTGTTCTCACATACCATCAGAACATCATCAGACCACTATATTAACAGTTAAGCCAGAAGCAACCTCTATTTAGAATAAACTAGCTATTGCAACAGCAGGATAAAGTTAGTCTGCTGGTTCTTTTATTGGAGTCATTTAGGGGGGAAAAACAAAATAAAAAAAACAACAACAAAAAAATGGAGAGATAAGAGAACCACTTTTGGAATGAGGAAAATTAATTCTGTGTACAGAGCAACCTATACACTCCCATTAGTAATGCAGCACCTGTGGGATAGGAAGAGGAGGGGAGACATTTTTAGCAACAGGCAAATTTAATTCATGGGTTTGTGCAGGAAGGCACTGACAAAGAGGCCTCCTTGACATGACTTGTCTTTCATGGCATCTTCTGCAATCCTGGCAGCCTGTGCCTGACTTCTTGGCTTCAAAATGGGCCAAGTGGGAGGGCATGAAAAGTCCAGGAACAGAGCCCCTGGGCTGTGTTTGCCTGTGACTCAGTAGGAGAAGTGGGCAAAAGAGGTCTGTCCTGGAAAACAACACTTTTGGCCTCACTAGGAAGGAAAAGTAACATGAACCTTAAACTCCAAGCTGCTGAGATGCAGAAAGGTGTTAGGTTCCAACATGTCACACTTCTTTGTAGGATGCTGTGAAGACCAGCCTTGCTAGCTGTGCTCCTGGGTGCAGAGAGCTCTTGGTGAGAGGTTTGCTTTATTTCCCTCTGAGCAACAGGTCCCTGGGCACCACAGGCGGCACCATGGATGTTGTGGAGGAAACTCACCTGCTGGTGCTGGCTTGCAAGTCGTGGAGACTTGAGGCAGTCTGCTAGCCACCAGACACCGCAGAAAATCTGAGCGTGCACCAGTGGTGGGCACTCCTCACTGTGTCTGTGTGTGCTGCAGGCAGCAATGCTGGAAGGGCCCTGGGCAGCAATGAGACAGACCAACATTTCAGAAATATAGTTCCCATTTTCTATTCTCCTTCTTACAAGAAGGCAATAACAAGAGTAGCAGCATGGGCTCCTGTAGACTACAGAGTTGGGTCATACACTTTGGGGCTTGAGGTAAACTGGGGCTGGAAAGACCTGCTGGGGAAACAGGCAGGTGCTGTGTGCCTGGCAGCATGAACACATCACGGTGTCCTGCAGTACGTTAAGGGTTCCACAGTACCCAGGCTGACATGGTACTCCCACTGCAATGCCCTCACGGGGCAGTCCATGTATACCCCTGGTATAATAGCACAGCCTGGGTCTAACATCTAACTCCACCCCATTCCACAAAACTGTGTTTAAGAAGCCTCCTACATACAAAGTCTTGAATGCAGCAATGAAGCCATAAACCAACAATACAGGTACCAGAGCTTTATTAGATGTTTCACTGCATACAAAGAAACTGGATTTTATATTATTCTTTTTTTACATTAAATACACATCCTTGTCATAAAAATTCACATTTACTATACAGAACTGTAGGCATTTTTTACACAACACATACCATTAAATAGATCCTAAAAAGAGAAGGTACAGCTCTGTGAACCTTTGCGGGCACAATGCACAGGGAGCTCCATGTCCTCAGTGTTACACAATTGTCTTTCCCACCAAAACAGAGAAAAGTCATTCAAATGCATTAATACTCATTGGAAATAATAAGGCTTCCATACAGAGACCCTGCACAGTGTCAGGAGGCAGTGTGGCAATAACACCCTAGTCATCTCCTACATGATCCTAAAACTACTGATGATTGACACCATCAAAAACTTAACAACTGTCCAGATATTTCTTCTTTCTCTTTTTAAAATTGTATTTTTATTTTCAATAATAATAATTACACATAAACCCAGGATTCTGCTTTAAGGATCTCAGATTCATAGCAACTGATTTCAGCTGCTCAAGGAATCTTTCCTCATCAAATTGTCTTTTGTAGGACTCAGACCTGAGGGAAGAGACTAGTACATGTCATTTCACTGCAGGAAAAAAGTGCCTAAGTGTAGGAGATACTAATTGGCATATCACCCAATCTGTTTTTAACTTGGAGGGGGAATGCTTATAACTGAATTCTCATCAGTCAAGGTGAGGCCCACCTAAAAGGACACATATACATAAATTGGAGTGTTAAGATAAACCATCCTGGGACATCAGATACATCAGATGTGGGACACTGCCATCTAAAAGCCCTGTAGTTAACATCTTATAAGAACTTGTGGATTGCTATGGTGTACTAAGGATGACAAAACTATAATACTCACTTTGAGCAGTGTTGCTCACAGCTGGCAGTTAGAGAGATGTGTATGCAGAACGTCAGAGAAGAAGCACTGAGCACAGGCAAAGAAGAAGAGTGGGAAAATTTTAACTAGACAAAGATAACAGAAGAGGGTCTGAAAGAAGAATTCTGCCTTCCATCAGTCAGTGTTAAAGGTGGGTCTTACTGAAGGTGACTTCACACAAAATGTACCATAGGGCAAGCATGGTCTGTCTACTCCTGTCCAACAGGACAGGCATGAGGTGGACCCTCTCTGAGTTTGATACTTCTTTCATAATTACCCTTGGCATCAGGCAGGGGAATTTCAGACAGAAACCATGAAGAGAAAGCAAGAGCTGGCTGAAGCAATGCTAGAGGGGTCATATTGGTGGACAATGCAGAGATTCCTAAGTAGAGGACTATGTCCTGTGAGCCACTGGGAAATTATTACAGCTTTTTTAATTAAAGCTGCCAAAGCTCCTGAAAGCAGAATGCTGTACATGGCCAGGCCAGGCCAGGCTGTTCAGCCTCTGACTTTTATCATTTTTATGTAAGGATCTCTACAGTTCAACCTATGCTGGAGCACAGTTCAAAGCTCTTCCTGGGAATTTACAACTATGTTCCAGCACGGGACACAAGCAATATTGCATAGGATCCAGGCACTTTCTCAAAGCCAGGGTATCATGGCCCTCCCTATGATGACCGTATCCCAGAAGATTAATTTTAGGTCATTCAATTACATGATCCCAGTTCCCACTGGCACCAGCAGGAGCTGTGTGTGCACAGAAGCAATTGATCTGTATCACACTGGAAACCATGTCTTTGCCACCTTGCACAAACAACATAGTTGGTCAGGTAGACATCCTGTTCTTTATTTACCAATATGTAAGTGAGCTCCAAGTGACTTCCCGTTTAACTTCTTAGTGTCAAATAGTGAAGGAGCAAGTCATATGGATAATCCTCAGTAACATTTGGAATCAGAACTGATAATTATGGGATTTAAACAATATTATGCGAATGCATTAAGGCAGGTTACATAACTGCCCTTTTCCTTTAGGATTAATCATAATTTCCTCAGACATTGTAGACAATCCATACTGATACTGTCATACACACACATAATTACAAAACAGCACCACAGTAAAAACTAAATAGATCACTGAACTCCAACATACTTGTAATTAGTACATTGCACATACTATACAGCATATTTTAACCTCATCGTTGGGTAAACATATACAATTCAGAACATTAACTGTACGTAACACAGAAGCTACCACTAAGATATGGCAAATACATCATATACACTATTAGCTTTTACTTCACTGAAAAGGAGTGTAGTTTAAAATGGTGTTACCTGAACTCTTGAAATCCCCAAATAACTTACTTAGTTGCTAATATCTAGTGCTCCATATACTACATTAAGGATAAACAGCACTGGAGGTGTGTTTTAAGGGCACTCCACTTTTTTTTTTGGTATTGTGAAGTTAAGCTCCACAATTCTAAATTTCCTTTGCAACACAGCATATACTTGCTACACACTATCTGCCCCCTCTCATCCCAGGGTAAAGGTTTAGTAACTACTCTGAAGCTAGTAGAAATGGTCTAGATTTGTATCAGTATGACAGAAAGACTCAGCCCATCATATAGGATCACATGTTCCCTCTCACGCACATATGCGCACATAGATGTATACACTTGTGCATGTTTAAAAGAATAGCTTGAAATGGACAAAAAAACCAAAACCAGTAATGTCACCAAAAGCAAAGGAATGCAAATAACCCACTGATTTTAAAACTACACTCCTACAGTCTGATTCTACCCACACAAGGCAGGAATCAGACCCTAGGACCAGCAGCTATTTGGTCCAAATTGCTGCAGGTTGGATCAGTACCGAACAGAGACAACTTAGCTCCTGTAATTGAAAAATGGAGCCAGGTAGGTTTACACCAGCTGAGGCTGTGTTGTGCAGTGCAGTCACAATTTTTCAAGTATGACTGAAAAGAAACGATCAAGTAATCACATGAAAAAGTCAGAAAACGACATTACTTTATATGTATACAATGAACATAACAAGGGGGGAAATGAGCACAAGAAGGAAAAAAAATATTTTGGCAGAGAATGACATGACAGTTTGAGTAAATAGATGCTTATGAAGAACAATAATGTAGACAGGTGTTTTTCCTCTGATAGGCTGATTACAGTCATCTAAGTTCCCATGCAGATTCCTCACAAAACATGTGTTGAAACCTCCCAAACAAATGAGGTCAGAACAACTCATCAGACCCAACCCTGCAAGCACATTTCTAGTTGAAATGAGAGTTTTAGCTGCATATGGGTGGCAAAACTGGGCTCCTGAATGGTCCAGTTGTGCTGCATAGTCCCTTCTGGCTTGTTCTTTTCTGGCGAGATCTCCCAAACAACATCAGCAGGGAGTGCATCCTTATCAGGACTTACAAGTTGTGGGGCCTCGCAGATGAAATCACCAGAAAAGCATGGATAGTATGCCCCAAACCCACTTTTTTGTCTTAGTAATTAAGGCAAGTTTGTTTACCTGTCCTTAACATAAAGTGCTGTGCTTCTCCAGCAGAAAGGAGATAGACAGCTAAATGAAAACATGTTTTCTTCTGACCAAAATATAACACTTAGCAAAGATTTTTTTTCCCCACTAATGGAGAAACTGTGTGAATAGTCCATTATCCTTCTTGTCAGAGGATTTTTTTTTGCTTCACTTTTATTTTCCAGCACCCAAATGACAATTAGAATAAAACTGATACTGAGCAAACATTTTGTAACAACGTTAACAAGCTCAAGATACCTCTCTATTTATTCATATATACAGACACACACACACTTTTCTCAAATACCGCAGAACATTTGCTCTGAGTACAACTCTGTATAAAGCAAAAAGCTTAGTGTGTCTGGAGTTTGTTTGAGCAGGGGGTCTCAGGAGTAACTCAGTGCTGTTGATGCTCTCAGTTTCAACAGAATTTCAATCAAATGCAAAAAAATAGAAGTCTAGTTTTTGCTCCACCTGAGGAATTACTTTACTCTAAAAGGACAGGTTCACTCTTTTGACTATACTTAAGCAGCTGAAGAATGACAAGAGGAGTCTGTAAGCAAACAAACCCAACTAAACTGAAAAATGAAAAGACCATTTCACAACACATCACCAATAAATAAACAAAGATTTTTCTGTTTCTGTGTGGGTTTCCCACATAAGGTGGGTGCAAAAAAGTATGGTCCTGTTTCATTTTTTGTGTCTGTTACATAGATTTTGCTTGGAGAGTTTCTGGAAATTGGAATTAGAGTCCTATCCTTTATTCAAGGAAAAGATGAGCTGTGTCTTTTGGTAAATTTAGGAGGCAGTTTGGGTAATGTTTTAATGCTGTTGAAACCCTAACTGGCTTAGATCACAGATTTCACTGGGGATGAATCTTACAGTCCTAACCTATACAGAAAGAACTGAAGGAGACAGCATAACTTCATTAGAGCTGCACTGATTTTTTTAAACCAAATTTATTATACTCTTGTCCAGAAACCCAGATATCATTATGCAAGTGTGCATGGATGTCTTTGTGTCATATACATACATTTAAATGTGTCATTATACTACACGTATGTTTAGATGCTTCTTTATAGTACACACATGCACACTTTTTCCAAGGCACCCTCTCAGTACGAGATAGCAGCAAATGTTCATATTACTCCACTTCTTCCTAACCTAAAAACAACAAAAAAACCACCCCTATAACCTGCTGTAACCCATCTGTTTGAGAAGAACATTTTTTTTTCAATAAACTCCGATGGTAGGTGATATTCTTTGACATCTGGCAAAATCGCAAAGGACCATATGATGTTGCTCTCTTTTCTCTCTCAGTCAGATGTTCTACTAATATAAATGGAAACTTGACCATAGTCTTAACCCACAAAGCCCTGCAATATTTCAAAGGGCATTTTCTTTGTAAGACATTATAGCATCTATCGTTTTGCAGAAACTAAGTGTTTCGCTTTCCGAAGTTGTGTGTGCGTTGATGTGTCCAGGAGATACACAACTGATTGCACTGTATCCAGTCAGGTGTCATACAGTGGCAATGCTCCCATTTTATGAATCACAAAGTTTTCCATATATTTGATTTTTATATATCTTTCATTAAAAACAGGATGAAAGCAATTCTGCTGCTAGAACAGTGCCATTCAGGAGACTTACAGCTTTGTGTTATGCAGTATCATATCCCACAAACAATTTAAGGACTTGAGATTTAGAACAGTTATGACCTAGAAATTGAACTACCACATTTTTTGCTACAGTAATTTTTCACTGATGAAACTGGCACTGATTTTTTTTTGTAATCAGAGGAGAAGTGTTGTGTTTTTAGCTGCCTTAAAGAGAAGCTTAGGCTGCACCTATTTTTCTTAAGTGCAGTTTTAGTCCTGCAGAAAGCAGTTTTCCACTGGGAGACAAAATCCTGTCCACCCTACAATTTACTGATCCTATGCCCAATCCATGCTAAACATAGGAAATTTTCCAGTTCAAGTTAGTGGACACTGGATCAGGTTCTTATGTAAAATTAATCCTGGGAGGAAATGGTGCTCCAAGATGGCCTAACTTTGTTCCTGCTAGGATCAGGGAAAATATGCACTGGCAGCTCGTAGTAGAGTTAGGTCAGCATCACATATCTGCTGACTTAACTTGGAGCAGAAACACTGGAAAACCCCATTTTGAGAATGAAAAGCGAGCAAGATTCAGTCTGTGCTCTGTGCAAGCTACATAATACATCATGTTTACTGTCCACTGATTATGTGTTAGAGGCGTGACTTTGGATTTACTTCACAAAGGCATTTAAACCTGTAGCTCACTGATAAATACAATTAGTTAAACCACCTAACAGATGAAGTATAGCAGCATAAAGTTTTGGGGCCAGATATACTGTCCTCGGTCCCCTGGTGTAATGCTCACACTATCAGGAAGCCTGCTGTGGGCAGCCAGAGGGCAATATACATCCCATTGCTCCAAAAGCAGAAAATCTCTTGGCACAAGTTCATAACCATAAAAGACACACGAATTGCATATGGTACCTCATGGAAAACATGTAGATGGCCTTCTTCTATCAAACACTGTAAACATGTTTAGTTTTGCTCTTCACACGAAACACAAATGTAAAAAATGATAATTGATTAAAACATTTCCCCTACATCCACTCACTAAAGCTCTAAACACCTCAGTGTGTTAGAGAAGATTAGTGTTTTACAGGATAATTCTTTTAAAATGCAATCTTTTTTTTTTTTTTTTTTTATAGATTCCACATAATGCAACAACAGACATATCATAGTACTATCAAGTAGTGTCATCTTCACCTTCATCCAGGGCATAGTTGAGCTTTATGACTGTGCTGATAAAATCACCAAGTTCTACAAAATCTGCAGTGATAATATTCACACCACTTTCTCCTGGTTTCTGAGTTCGGACCCACTGCATCATTGCAGGAAGAGCCCTAAGGAGAAAACAGGAACAACAATTATTCATAAAGCAGTGAGACAAATGCATTAAGGCAGGATTTGCCAACAGTGACTCCCATTGATCTTACTTGGTTTCTAAGGGAACCATGTGAGAAAGGACACAGCCTACTGCTTGGGCTTTTTGAGGACCCTTCTTTTTATAATTTTCTTTCTCTATGGAAATAATATGTTGATTGCATTTCATCTTCTCAGTAGAAAAGAATAAAAGGAAGGTTATACAGGCTCTCAGTAATTATTGATCTTGCCCAGGGGTAAGGGCATGAATGAGATACCTTTTCAGTATCATCCAGCCATACGACTCCATGGGAACTGTTTACAGGAAAAGAAATAATAGAGAATTCAAGCCATTTGCAAAGCATATTTGACACCTTCTAGAAAAAGCTGAAAATAATATTTTGGGGGATACTGGTGAAACTGTATTTCCTACAGTATAAATACAAGATATACCAAACACCCTTTCTTTGCCAGTATTAATATCCTAGCAATGAATTATATTTAATCATAAACTAATGGTTAGTAGCTGAAACAAAAAGCACCACAGTCATATCCACTGTTTCTAAGATGGTATATTTTAATTATATTAGACCCTTAGTATGGGAAGACTGGGTATAAAAGATGTCTGCCTAACTGGGTTTGTGAGAACAAAGAATTTTTTCTGACACTATAAAAATATAAACTAATGATCACAAGAAATACTTATGGGAAAATAAAGGGCTTCTCAGTCCTGCTGAGGAAGTCAAACAGCAGGATACAGTTTTCAGAAGACAGAGTTCCAAAAAAATAAGGTACAGATTTTTCAGAGAAAGGGTAATTGACCATTGGAACAAGCTTCCAATGACTGTGACAAACTCTGCAGCTCTTGGAGTCTTTAAATCACGCCTGGATGTCATTCCAAAAATACACTTTTGGTCAACCTCAAATGTTGAGTTAAATAAAAGAATCTACAGACTCAGCAGGGCCACCGTCAGTTTAAATGAACACCTTGTTCTCCCTTTGTCTAAAAATCTATAAATTTGTGATTGCCCCTCAGCCAGCATGCTGTATAGCCTTTTTCATAAGAGGTAAGGTACATGTGAAATTTTGGTCTGATGGTAAGTTAGATCAAGCTGAACACGATGAACCTAAATCTGCCCCCAAAAGCTTTAGGAAAGTGGATCGAAAAAAACCTAGAACTACTGGCAGACCCATCTTGTACCTGTCAGTGACCAACAGAATAAAACAATTTTGTTAGCTTAGGAAAAAAAAAACAAACAAAAACAAAAACCCAAGCAGTTATAATTAGTTCCTTCTATGATTTTATAGGAGAATGCACAACAGTAAGGTCTTGCTTCAGAAAAATGTGCTTAAATCCACTGTAAGCTCCACATTTAAACCCAGCAACATTTTATTTCACTCATTGATCCAGTATGACTGAAGCACAGGTATGTATGAGCACCAGCTCATAAACAGAGCTTAAGTTATCAGCTAGTTTAGAACCCAGGCAGCATCTTTAGATTTAAGTTTGTGCAAACTTGAAAAGCTGCACTCCGTCAAACTCTAACAGTCACAGGTCAGGTGTTAAATATCCAGCAATGCCTGGACCGACTGAAAAGATCTGCGAGCAACAAGAACTAGGACAGATCTCAGCAGACCAGTATGGACCACCAAGATCATAAAAGGCAGCTCACAACAGCCTAAAACTCCACTGCATCTTCACATGCAAGAATACTGCCGAACACTGGACAAAGACACAAGGCTGAACCTGTAAGAAGGCACTATGCTGCCTTTGTCTTGAATATCATCTCATTTAAGCTCAAAGAGTTTCATGTTTAAAGGTGAACTGATTGTAGGCACAAACAGATTTTTTCTTCCTTCCTTTTGCTTAAGTTGATACCCTTGATATTTTACTCCCCCTTGAGGCATAATTAACTTCTTTTGGCGTCCTTTATTTGTTCTGACGCTGGTTCTGATGTAATTCTGTCTTCAGACTACAGAGTTTTCTGTCTGCATGCTTAGCTATTGTAGACTGAAACACTGCTGGGTTTTTTTTTTTCCTAATATGTTCTTATTAACTCAGCCTTTAATAAATAGTCATGCCTCCTTTTGGCTAGTATTCTATCCTACAGTTTGCCCTGCCATTTCATCTCCAGTTAGGCTTAGTAATTAAATGGTTTATTTACATTTTACTGATATTTCATACAGGACACAGTTACAAGACCCTTGCTCATATGCAAATTGTTAGATTAAGTCACAGAAATCTTTTGTTGACAAGATAGAGAGCATTCAAAGGTAAGTCAAAAAGTGAATCACATTATCCAGCAAAATCTTATTTGCATAGAACCATAGAATCCTTTAGGTT
>NW_008583810.1:0-14358 GCF_000691845.1 Merops nubicus | reverse complement strand
GAGGGTGATAGACCACCAGAATAGGTTTCCCAGACAAGTGCTGGAGGTCCTATCCCTGGGGACATCCAAGGCCAGGCTTCATGAGGCTATGAGTAGCTTGCTTATAGCAGGGGGGCTGGACTAGATGACCTTTGGAGGTCCCTTCCAACCCAAACATTCTATGATTCTATGATCTCAGAATACAAAATGTTGCTGGAGGTATACTGCATTACTCAAACTAGAAATATCTTTGGCATTTTTATCAAGAAATAAAAAATAAGTATATTTCATTAAAGCATTTGTCTGCAAAACAGGTACCCAAAATATGGGGTATTGAGTTCTTAAAATAGTTCAAATGTTACCAAAATCAGTATCTTGTATTTAATGAAAAAGATTTTATAATCACTGTGACCTTATATTTCACAAGTTTTGCTACATGTTCTTTATGTCTGAAGAGGCCATTAAGAAGACTTTAATCCCACAAACAATCCTGAAATAAAGGATAAATGGCCTTTTTTTTTTATGTAAAACAATGGTGCTTCTCTGAACAAATTGGACTGAATTTTGCAAAGCTAGAAAATGGCTACTTCCATACTAGTTACACACTCCGAAACAAAGTCATGTCCTTCTGTTCAAGATATAAACAAGAACATGTCCCCTAAGCAGTCTGAAGTTTCTGTTTCCTAAATGGATATGCACACTCATCTTACACATACTTGAAAAAAAATTCTTATTAATGATTAGGAAGCAATGGGTTTTATCTCTGTGAATAAAAGTTTTTTTTTTTCTTCCAGCCTGATTTTCTTCGCAGTCTCACTAGTCTAAATATTTTCAATCTACATTGGATCTGTCACCTACATACATAACCAGCCTTTCTAAAACCAGTACCAAGTTGATGGTTAACATGAGATGTCTGAAAAAACAGCAGTGAACTTTGGATCTGGATCAAGGTTTGTGTGCAGTGACTTGCTGAAATCAAAACAGGTACTTGAGCAAAATGCGCCTGCTTAAACATGAAGTGTATTTCATATTAAGGCAAGTATGTCATATATTGACAAGCAAATATTTTCTACTACACCTCAAAAATTGGCTTAAGTGATGATTCAAATTCTGGATTTTGAAAGGGCAATAACTGTCCTTTTCACTTTTACATGTCAGTCATTTTTTCTTCAAGGTTTTCACAGCAGCTACAAGGCACTGCATAATACAATAAATTTATCAAATGAAGACACAGACTTCTTACTTGAAGTGAGGGATGACTGATAACATGAGTTCCTAAGTTAAAGGACCTTAGTTATAAAAGTGCTAATAAAAACATGTCTTGTAATAGACAGCAAAAATAATCCATACACGGTTCATACCAATTTCAGGTAGGTCACTAAAAAGGTTTGTTTACATTATCTAAAATTTACTTTTATCAAAAGCAGTCATCATTAATATACTTAAATAGGCATATCAATATATTTATTGATTGACTATATGAATATATTTATTAGAAGCATAACATGTCACAACACAGAACTACTGCTTTTCTGAAATGAAGATTAGCCAAACTACATCTCGGATGCACAACCCAAGACATAGGAGTTTATAATTCTATAGTCAATTTTTTTTTCAAAATGTTTCACTTGCAATTAAAATTCACAGCCACAATACTAATCATCTCCTGGAAAAGTGAATATGTTTTACATTTATAAAAAGCAGATAGTTCAGAGTCATGAAAACTAAAAACGGTGAGCAGAATATCACAGGAAATTTCTGGTAAATCACTTCCAGGAGTGTAGGTGTTGCAAGAGGTAAAAATTACACCTTTCTCTTCAAATAGACTCTATAAAAGTTATCAGAAGAAAACAATTCCAAAAACTTCACAGTGGTTAGGAGGTCCTAATAAAAACCTCTAGGTGAATTACCTGAAATCTGACACATGAGGTGCAACTAGAAGCTTCTGCTCACATCTCACAACCCTAGCAGTAGACATCAAAATGCATGAGCTTCCCTGAGCAGACTGGTTAAATCCTCCTTGTACAGTATCAAAAATATTCCAGAGACAGTGAGTCTTCTCCACATAATTTTACAAT
Organism: Merops nubicus; assembly: GCF_000691845.1. NCBI lineage: Eukaryota > Metazoa > Chordata > Aves > Coraciiformes > Meropidae > Merops > Merops nubicus. The sequence continues at coordinate 12,301 of NW_008583810.1, read as the reverse complement.
CAGAGTGAGATAAATTCTACTTCATAAAACTATAGTATTAGGAATGGTAGGGTAACCCAAATTCATCAGGATTTATACCATTCATTATTACGAATGATAAAGATAATTCCTCTAGGTTTTATTATATTGTTTATCTTTGGGCTACCAGTGGACTGCATCATTTTCTGCATGATGATATTAAAATCAGTATTGAAATAAATCATTATTTGAATTGATACTTCCTTAGAAAATAATTGAGCTTTTAAAAAGGGCAACAGTAAATGGTTACCACACATGATAAAACCTCACTAAATATGGTAGGAAAAGAAAAATGTAATTAAAAAATGATATATAGTCTTTGGTTCAGAAAGAAATAGCAAAGTTATTACCAGCCTGCCTAGGAACAAAAGCCAATTTGTGCATATCCACTCACCATATGAGAAATTAGCCTTTGAACACAGAAAAGAATCCTCCTGTTCTTCAGATCAGATGCCAGCACACAAATCCAGCCCACCCCACAAAAAAAAAAAAAAAAAAAGAGCTGCAATTACATGGAGAATTTCTACATACTTCCCAACTGGGGTAGGAACAGTGCAGGCAGAGTCCCTGGGGAACTTGGCTACTGTGTTACATGCACAGACAGGAGTTTTTCAATGCTTTAATTTGATGCAACTTAGATGGAGGCAGCAAGAGACCTACTGTTGCCAAAAAGGCTTGCTCCTTGTCCAATGCTGTGTCCCCACTTCAAGGCTCAGTAACACTAGAGCTTTTCAGAATTTAGGAGGCCAGAACACTTTTTTCTAATTTCATTTTCAACAGTGAATCAACTGTTTTGTATTAGAGGTTTCCAGAATCAATGCACTAAAGGATTCATCTCTCCATCTTTTAAATTAAATCACCAGGTTAACATTTGGTAAAGTTGCAAAAACTGGAACCCATGTAATGACCATGAAGTATTTGGTAACCTTAATATATAGAACTGCTACTTTCACCCAGCTGGGTGTTACTTCAGAATACCTTAACCTTATACACTAACTTAAACCATGGAAGCTAGCTTTGGAACCAACAGTTTTTCTCAACGACAAGTTTCTGCCTTGAAAGTGTCCCAAGCCAGGTAAATTTCTTGTTCCTCTCTTCCCAATCAAATGATGATTTAAAGCAAAACCATTATATAAAATAACATAGACCCAATCAAAGAGAAGCAACTACATCCACGAGTATTCACACTGCTTACAAATCTTTAAGAATTTTAAAAGACTTCAAGAATAATAATTTTCAACTGTTCACACCAAGATAGGGAGTTGCCATACAATTTTTTTTCCCCCCAGAATAATGACACATACAATATTTTAACTGCTGGGAGAGCAACTACTACTAATTTTTATTTTTTATAAAACCAGTTTAAGAAAACTACTGTTTTATAACAGAAAGGATGCATTTGGTAAACAAAGTTAAGTTTTGTAAGTGCAAAGTTCACAACAGCTGAATGTCAGTCTAATCCTCTGTACTGACTTGAATGCTCTTTATGTCTCTAAAACCTTACCTAGGTTTGCCGTGAGGCATTCCAGATCTGCTAAGAAACCAGGTATTTGTTGGAGCTGATCCTGTAGTTCCACCAGACTGTTCCTTTTCTTCTCCCAGTGTGCAGAAAGCATCACAACTTCACTATCCACCAGCTGAAACAAACAGGTTCTTCACTTTACTTGCAAATTTATGAACCTATTTACAATCATATTGACTAATTTTTAGAATTCATGCATCTTCAAGTGTCAGGTCAGCACAGAAAACTTGGAGCACTTCCACTTGTGTAATTCTCTAGTAAGTATACAACACAGTCAAGAAAGCTCCTGTAGTAAGAAATACTTAAAATGCATTGATCAAAACAAGATAAAAAGTTACTTCTCAATATACTGATCAACATGAGAAATATTTTATGAATATGCTTCTTAAAAGCTTGGTTTATATAGGTCAGATTCTATGAAAAACAGCAAGATCAGGAGATCATAAGTAACAAACGTTTCCCTTAAATAAGATACTTGAGATAATTCAATTAGTTTCTCAGCTCTTAGTTCCACTACCCATGCTTCCTCTTGCACACAACTGCAGCCCATGGCTGTATCAGCATTCTGAATCCCTCAGATTTTGTAGAATTCAGTTGCAGAAACAGAAAAAGTCTGAGCAATGGGCAATTGAAATTCTCAAAGATTTACAATTCTACCCACTTCAGATAGATTCTTTTAGAATGACAGCTTCTCCCATCTCCAAATTCCTTCAGCTACCTGTACCTGTCAAAAAGACATCCTGTTTGACCAGACAAGGTTTGAAAACTTATTACAAAGCCCCGTGAGTAAAGAAATACTTCAGAAGACCAAGATCCTTATTTAAATAAAGCCAAGGCTATTTTTGAGAATGAGATATGAGATTTATAGCAGTTAAACAGTAAAGCAAACAAAAAAAATACCCAAGACCATGAGATCAAAGCAAATATCACAAAATACATTTCAGCCCAAAGATAACTTAATGCAGCTAAAATTACAATCCTCATTGTTTTGGACAATTTTGTAGATGGAACTGGTAGTCAGCATCTATAATTTAACATGGTAAGACTGTAAGTAGCAATTAAAGCTTGAAATTTCTACTTCTATTCAACATTCATAAATAATACAACACGAGTGGTTTACCTGTTGCTGACCAGTATCAGACAGGATAACTGACAAGTGGACCTTTAGGTCTGATACAGTACAGTCTACCTTGTGTGCTTACACAATTGTTACTTTATTGAACCCTGTATTTTCTACTTTTCTAAAGAAGAAACAATCAAAATCCCACAAGTAATACATATTTTGGATTCTCCCAAAAGTAAACATACGAATTTCATAGAAAATTTTAAAGTCTTTCTGGAAGTTTTTCATTCTAATTTTTGCAAGCAGCTATAATATGTGAGATGAAGGTTACATTTGCTTTATATATATGAAACTTAATGTGGTTTTCAGAACTACAATTTTTAAAGCAAAGTATTACAAAATTGTAAGCAAGTAATTTACTTGTAAAGGTTTCAGCCAGGACAGACCCTGATCTCAGTCCTGCTCTGCATCATGGCCAGTTTACACTGTCTGCCTCTTCAAGAGGGTTTGGAATGGAAAGTCTGGTGTGGCCCTCCAGAACAGCAGAGCAATGGAACAGTAACACTTCCTGCAACTTTTCTTGGCCTTCATTCCAGAAATAATCTACAACTTGTCACTTTGCTTCCAGGGCAGGAAAACTGAACACAACTGGGAGAAAGCACAAACACTTCCTGAATCTTTTCAGCCAGACCAAATCTTGCTGTTTCCTGTCCACTAGGAGAGGGCAGCAAATAGTGTCAGTGTGACAGCCCTATTCTGATACTAAGCACCAACACACCTCAAACCCCAAATACATTCTATACTTTCCCAGCCCCTCCACTGCTTTTAAAGAGCAACAGCAATAACATGCAACATCATTTCTGCAATTGTTCACACTGCATGACTCTGTAAGGTTTGCATGACACTACTGTTTACATTACATTCCTTACATTACTATTTATTCTTTCTACTGCCATTTATTGGCAATGTCAAGATGTCATAAAAATAATATTCCTAGCTAACTTAAAACCTTTCAAATAACAGCAGAAGAGTGCAAAAATTGATTGCTTGAACTTCTGGATATGTCTTATTTCTATCATCACCTTCTTGTCACAGGTGTACTTCTCATTATCCTTCTCTAACCTAACATAGTCCACAGAAAAAGAGTAAGGTGATAGAATTAATTTAAGTGCAGGCAGTATTTGCAACTATCTGAGCGAAGGACAGAAGACAAGAAATTCTTGATGTCAATGTATAAGCTGAAAGGTAATTTAAAATGACTTGGAAATTCTCACGCTCAATGTTTCTTATAGTAGATGAAGTATCATGAAGTAAACAGGAGAATGAACTTCAGATAATTCTTGTTAAATGACACCTTGTGAGAAACATGATCTCACACACAGAAAAAAATAATTACATTTTTACAATATCTGTATTTAATACTTTAAGAATACTGGTTGTAGGCCGAGTATCATCAAATCTGGAAAAACTGTGAGAAACAAGAGGAACTGGACATTCGGATCCGTCCCAGCAGCTGCCTGTCAAAACCCATCTTAAAACCCCAGTAAAAAACAATGCAGTTGGCATGCTTCCCAAGCAGCAATACAGAGCATTACTTTTCCATTATACTGGTTGTACCGGATCCAGCTGGGATGAAGTTGATTGTCTTCATAGCAGCCCATGGGAAAATAACTTGAAGATTGGCAAGGAGGATTATAAACAAACCCAAGTGACTTGCAGCTGAGGTGTTGAAAAGCACATGTATCACACTAATTGTTTCGTTTTGTCTGCTTGATAAGTAGAACATCTGTGTTTAGATAACAGGCCTGTGATGGACTCAGAGGCACCTTATTGAACATGCTTGAAATGCCTACCCTGCTGTGGGAAAGATCAAAGCACAGTGGAAAGCTATGCCTGAAAAAATCCTTGCTATGCAGGTGAAAGCAGCAGGTTCCAAAGCTTTATTACTCTCCAGCAAGGACCAAGCTCTGCGGTGCCTGTGTTCCCACTTGTGTGTCTCCACCCAGGTGCTGCTGTGGAGATCCCTCAATTTGCAAAGTAAGAATAAGAGTTTTATTCTTAGAATTTATCTGTGGTTATGTGGTTGCCCCTGTGTCCTGCCTATGTCAGCTCACACAGAGCCCATATGGCACTGTGTTCTGGATTTCTGACCAAAAATGTTGACAACACACCAAGGTTTTGGATATTGCTGAATGATGTTTGTACAGTGTCAAGGTTTTCTCTCTTCCCCACTCATCCTTGCTCACCCTGCAGCAAGCAGGCTGGAGGTGTGCAAGAAGTTGGGAGGGGACACAGCCAGAACAGTTGCCCATTGGCCAAGGGATATTTCATACCATGTAACATCATGCTCAACAAATAAAAACTCAGGGTTTTGTCTTTCAAGGTAAGTAACTGCTCTGACACTGGCTGGGCATTGGTCTGCTTATGACAGGTTGTGAGTGACTGTTTTCGGATCAGTTGTTTTTCCTCTGTCCTTCAATTATTAAACCGTTTTTACCTTGAACCATGAGTTTTCTCATTTTTGTTCTTCCTGTTCTCTCCTCTGTCCCACCAGTGGAAGAGTGCACAAGGCTGTGCAGGTGCTTACCTAGCAGCCAGAGTCAGCCCTGTGTGCTGGTACTAAACATTTTAGCTTAAAGTTCTTTACACATTTTAAAATATATCAAGTGTGGCACTGTTATTTTTTCTTACCTCTCCAGCTTTTGCACAATCTTTCGCCCCTTTGTGAAGGGCAGCCCAGGCATCTTCATACCTGAAAAGAAAAAAGATAAATTACTATTTTTACTGTGTTCCCCTTTCAAAGGAAGATGTGCTTATATTTATAGGGACTACTAGAAATAATAGTTTAAAAAGCTGTACAGTTCTTTCTGGTATTTACTGTTCTACCAAGACAAATATCCCATAAAACTATTTTTACCAGTGGAACACACTTTCTTTTCATGGCCATGACAGGCAGCCTGTCTCTATTATAACAGAATGAAATCATGTCACATACAGAAAAGTTATAAAACATCAAATTAAAACCACAGGCTGAGCCTCAGTGCTGGTCTCCTTCATCCCTGTGCACTAGAGAATGAACTGAACCCATCTTTAAGATGTTGCTTTTCCTCCAGAACTTCTGTTTCATCAACATGACAGTACTTAAGGATTGAGCAAACTTTAAATATCTTCATCATTTGGTAACCACCCCCACTCTACTATCTGCACAACATTCAAAATAATTAGTTTTCCTCTCATTTTCTTAACCTAATAAAGTTATTTCTGAAATTACAGGAAGCAGACACTAACAAAGAAAAGGAAAGTCATACCTGCTCAGTAATTCCAGTCCAGCAGAAAACTCTGGCAGACACTGAACAGTTCTATAAAACAAATTGTGAATATACAAATGTTGTTAACTAATAGAAGGCTGTTATAAAAAATGTACAAACACATCTGCATTTTACAGATATGCTGAATACAGAAATATTCCCTACTGCTCACTTTCACAACCATTTCGTCAATTTTGGTTTAAAATACACAGTGTATCTTACAAGAATATTCCAAAGCTAGAGTTGTTTGGGTTTTTTTCCCTTGCTATTTTAAGGTAGCCCGTTCTTACCTCTTTTTGACTGTGCCCTGTGTGTTTGCTAACTGTACTAAGAAAGTACCTCATAGATGCTTTCTCATAGTATCCCATAGATACTTTCTTAGTACAGTTAGCAAACACACAGGGTGAACATTGCTTTAACTTAAAAACAGGGGACAGAAACATTCTGAAAATAAGACTACTACACAAGTTATATCCCCCATTAAAGGTACCACGCTCAATGTATTCTACATCAAAAACAAATACTTTGCCAGTTTAATGCTCTAAGGATCTCCTATTGGGTGCATACATTTTCATTAATAGCAGCTTGAAATATAAAGGCAAATTGGCCCAAGTTAAAGACAACTAACAATGCAGCCCTTTTAAGGATGTATTACATGAAGATCTCAGTGCCATCCAAGATTTGTCTCTTTGAAGATTACCAGAATAGATTGCTTTGCAGTGTCATCCAAGAAATTTGAATGGAGAAAAACCAAATACTATAAATGAAACTTTTTTTCTTTAAACTAATGAAAAAGTGATCGAATCAGCAAGGTGGGAAGGTACCTCAGGCAGTCTCTAGTGCAGTCTCCTGACAAGCAGGATCAGCTATGGGATCAGACCAGCTGGCTCAGGGCTTTGTCCAGTTGCAACTTTAAAACCTCCAAGGACAGAAAATTCACAGGCTCTGTGAACAACCTGTTCCACTGCTTGACTATCCTCATAAGGAAAAAGCTTTTCCTTGTAGTCTTTTCCTCTCTGAACACCTTGTTTCAGCTTACACCTATTGTCTTTTGTGTTCCCACCACATCCCAATCTCCTTGATAACCTCTTCATTGGTAATGACAGGTTGCTGTTAGGTCTCCCCAAAGTCATCTATTCTCCAGGTTCAACAAGCCCCAGCCTCAGTCCTTCCTCATACACAGAGGGTTCCAGCCCCAACCATCCTGGTGGCTCTCCACTAAACTTGGTCCATACTGTCAATGCCTTTCTCACATTAGGGGGCCAAACTGCACACAATAGCTAGATGTGGTCCAAGGAGTGATGAGTACAAGGGATAATGACCTCCCTCAAACCTCCTGGCTGTGGCCTTGTTCATAAAGCTCAGATAGCTGTTGGCCTTCCTTGCTGCCAAGCAGGTTGCTGGGTCACATTCAGCTCACTGTCTGCCATGACCCCCAGGGTCTTTCCAGCAAAGCTGCTTCCCAGCTGGTCAGTCAGCCCCCATGTGTACTGCTGCAGGGGATACCTTCTTCCCAGAGAAAGCCTTTGCATGTGTACCTCTTGAAATTAATGAAGTATCTCTTGGCCCAGGTGGTCCTATGGGCTTTTGTGACTTACTTCCCCAAACTGATATTCATTCACTACTGGCCAGTCTCTTCCTTGAACCCTTACACAAAGCACAGAGGACTGGGAGACATTGTTTGTGAGGGCTGGAGCAATGATGGCATTTGAGTATCTCAACAATACGAACATTTGCTGCCACTAAATCATCTACCCCATCCATCAACAATCTCACGTTTTCTTTGTCCAGCCTTTTACCACCAATGCAGAGCTAGAAGCTCTTTTTTTTTGACTTCTCTCATAAAAGTCAATGTAAATGTGTAGGTGAGCTCTGGCTTTCTCAAGGCTACTCCTGCACGCCAAAGAAATCAGGAAGAGGGTACCAAGAAATCACCCCTGACACCCTCCAGAAGTCGTCTTGCCTGCACCCTGCTGTGTTGTCCTTTCAGCAAACGTCACGGAAGCTAAAGGCCCCCACAGAAATGGGGATTTAATTGTACAGAGAATTCCTGAAGTTGTTTAGAGAAGACATTATTCACTCTCTGATCAGACAGTCAGTAGCAAAATCCCGTCTCAGCATCACCTTTACTGGCCTCTCCTCTGCTCCTGACCCACAGGCTCTCAGCCATCCTCACCCTCAGGCTCAGCTACAGTCATCCCAAAGCTTTATCAGCAGAGTAGAAGTCACCCTGGCATTCCCCTGTTTGTGATGATTCAATTGGTTTGCCCAGTGCTTTTCTCAAAAAGTGATGGATATTTACAGTACCCCAGATAAACCAAAATATTAGGGTCTGGAAACATACAGTGAAGGCAGTTGCCTAAAATATTTTTATTTAAACCTTCACCCATTCTTATTTTAGTTTCCATGTCTTGTCAATACAACCAGTCTTCTGTTAAAAAAAAATTTATGTCCAAAACATTAAGCTTCAGAATTAATACAGTTTATTTCAGATGTCTTATTTTCTGTTGAGAGATTGTTTTAAAACTCATTTGTGCTGACACATTATGTTTCAGTAACAACATGCTTTATACTAAAGCATGTCTGGGCTTATTTGAAGAAGCAACATTCACAGACTTTACTTAAAGATGTTAAGTAGCCTTTCCCTATAGTCTACACAGGCTGAAAGAATGAACAGTATACTAAAATTCAGAGGATAAAGAAAAACCACAACAATTCTTATATCTTCTTGAAATAGATAATTGAAGTACTCCATTTTACATATATTTTCCACAGTAAAAAACATCATATTTTTCTTCTTCCACTAAAAAAACACTTAGTACATGAGACTCACAGAGACTGTAAACAATTACATTCAGTGTACTGCAACCAGAATCTTGAATAAAGTACTGCAATAACATTGAATATTGATATAATTTAAATAGTCATTTATAAATTGACTGATATGCATCAGATATTACTTAGGCCTATATTAGGTCTATCACTTCTATTAAGCAAAGTATTTCCTCAATATTTGGGTTAAGCTTTTCTGTTGTTGAAAGAATATTCTGTAAATGATATGCAAATGTTCTTGTACTGGCTCATATAAACAAACCACTTCCAAATTTTTCTTTAACAAGACCATCCTAGATCAATGCTATACATTAAGATGTTCAGAAGTACCTCTGCCTGCTTTTTTTGGCTTCTCTTGATTTGTCGCCCAAAGTCTTCAACCTATAAATCAAAACACAAAACCATTAGACATTTCCAACACCAAAACCAGAGAAAAATTTGGTTTTGAATACATGTTAATTCCAGTCTATTATATTTAATTTTGTCACAGCTTATTTCACAAATAAATCAAATTTCACTTAATTTTGATAAGCTTGTCATCTGAAATTATCCATAGCAACACTACTTATAAATCATGAGGTTTTTCTACAAGTGCATCAAGCAATTGGGTATGAAAATTTTAACGGTAGATACATATCCAAGTCACCCAGCTGTTGATAGTGTTTCCTTAGCAGACAGGTACTAAAGATCTGCATAAAAACAGCCAATCCAGTCCTGAAGAACACCTTTTACAAGAAGGCATACATGCCAAGGAAAAGCATAAGAGTCACTCAGCCACATCTGTGGTCTGTCTGCCGACACAAAACCAGCACAAGCACCACACTTCTTCTGCCAGCTATCAGAATCTCCAGCAGCATCACCACAGAGCCTTGCTGCTGAACATACCTGGGGCTTGTCTCACCTATGGCTAGTTTCAAACTGACAGGTATCTTGCTCCTAAAAAAAAACCCAAAACAACAAAAAAAAACACCAAACCTAAACAACAACAACAACAAAACACTCTAAATAAACAACAAAACATACACACAAAAATCAAACAGCAGAAGCAAAACAAACAAACAAAAAAAACAAACCACAGACACCACACAACTCTCCCTCACTCTTCACTCTTTTTTGATCAACACATATATGCTAGTCAAGCTGCCAAGGCTGCATGAGAACCAAAACCTCCTGCTATTCTCTGGCCACCAAGCTGATGGATGTCATCAGCCTCTCTCCCCTTTGGAGTTCCAGGACAGCAAGAGTCAGGAAGAAACAAAGGACATACAGACACAAGCAAGATGGAAATGAGCTGTGAGCTCCAAAGGTATCCTCCAGACATGACACAGAGACATGCAATCCTGAGAGACCCAGTGACTGAGGAACACTCCTGACATGCAGGCTGCTTCTACGCTGAGGTCAGTCATTCCCAGGGTCTTGAGCAACACCAATTTCCAGGAACTGAAAAAAGAAACCTCAAACCTTACAGCAAGATAACTGGTTGACAATTTGAGAAAGGACGTTCTAAGGCAGGTCTCTACACCCTGTTAGAGAGTTGTTTGTAAGAGTCAAGCCAAGCAGGAACAACCACAGCATGCTGAGGGACGAACACTGCTGCAGAAAGCTCTGCAGTTTGTCCTCTGTCACGTTCGCCAGTATTCACCCAGCCTGCAGCATACAGGGACTGAAGGAAATGCTGGACCACACCTACCAGCTCTCTTATTAGAGTATCTGCCAGGCAGTCAAAATCAAAGGTTAAAGGATCTATCACTAGACCACACAACATTGGCTTCCTTTCAGCAGTGTTCCGTGTACAAAGCAGAGATAGTGTGAATCACATCACTCAAGCTGGCAGAAGCACACAAATTACTGCCCAAGCACAAACACAGCTCACTTCCCTGGGTTTGTTTTTTTTTTTTTTGTCTGTTTGTTTGTTTGTTTCTCCTCCCCCTGCAAAAGATTGCTTGCAGGTAAATGGGCCAAAATCTAGAAAGATGTACAGCAGTAGACAGCAGAGCTGAGCATGAGAAAGGGGAGTGAACTTTCTTTGCACACAAAAAATGGCTAATAATCCTAAACTGTTCTTTCTTTAACACATCCACAGACTGAATCTTTTTCAGCTTTATATAAAGGATCCCTTATTCCCTTGGAAGTGACACTGTTTCCTTAGAAGCCCTGGAAAAGCTTTTCCCTCACAATGTTTTAAGAAATCCAGCTATTTCACTTTACAAGCATTCACGTGTAGTTAACCAGTTGGCCACAACTGGCCCAGCATTCTTGACACCAGAAATACTGTCTCTGGGTTTTGACCATTTTGAGCTAAAATCGTAACAGCATAAAATAACTTCTACTGCCACTTTGCTGGGGTAGAGAACACAGTAACATAGAACACCATGACACTGAGGTTGCACTATCTAGGAGGTGAAAAGGAGCAAAACATGACAAGTCGTGTTCCAGCCTGAATCCATGGGGACACTACAGGAAAAAAACTGATGCCCTCCACAGCCTTTGCTCCTACGGCCCTCAGAAGGGGTTCCCACTGGCAAAAAAAAGATTAGACTGCAGACAAAAACAATATTTAAAGTTGGGATACTCCAAAGAGGACACACTAAGGGAGCTGCTAAAATAAAGAGATGGAAATTATGAAATCAGAGACTGTTCTCAAAACAGAACAAAATATTGCAATATAAGGAATAAGGCAAATGAGACTACACGGAAAAACATTGACTCCACTGCAGCAATCCATGGAGATACAGACTTCAATGACCACCGAATCCAGCATTTTATGACCTTTCTCTCGTCCTCTTTCAGCATGTGAAAAAAAACTTTTTCAAAATAACCTTACACTGTACAGTGCAAAGTTCTAAAAATAACAGCCAAACTAAAAAGACAGGCAGCAGTAAGCAATAACTTAGTTTGTATTTTTAAGACATTTTTATATTTAAAACACTGTCTGTTGAGATAGATAACATATAATCAACTTATCTGGTTGACTGGTAGCTTATTCTGCCAAATTCTCTGGACCATGACACACTAGTGCAAAGAAGTCATTATAAACTATTTATTTTAACTTTCTGGAGTACACAGACATCCAATACTACATATAAATATTTAGCATTAAGAGTCTTTGGAGGCAGCCTCAACGTTGCCAAAGATCGTGCAGTTTTCAGAAGCAATTGATTACAACACGACACTCTCCCATGACTCATTATGAAGAGCTTTGCAGCACAGCCATGACCTTGTTCTCCAGCCATCCGGTGACTTCCAGTAACGCTCACTGGAACCACCTGCTTGTACTAAAAATAACACAGATCCAGGGCTTATCTAAATAAACCTTGTGAGGCAATGCAGGAAGAGCATCGTTCCACTTTGTAATGTAAGCAAGGGCTGCTCCTTCCGCTTACCCTGCACTTCTTTTCCTCAACTGACAGTAACTCATCTTCCAAGGAAAGAAGAGCAGAGCGCCGCGATGCTATTTAAGCAATTACATTAATCCATAAAACCATGAAGGTCAGTTACTTCATAAAAAATTCAAGCGCGTTAATTGACCCGCTGACATCTGCCTCGCTCTCTGAAGGC
>NW_008583809.1:0-1543 GCF_000691845.1 Merops nubicus | reverse complement strand
AGCTGAGCCCCCCGAGCTGAGCCCCCCGGCGCTCGCTGCGCACACAGCCCCGGCACGGGATGGGGAAAGGGGGGGATGGGGAGGGATGGGGGCTGGCAGCGCCTCGGGGACACGGCGTGAGCCTGGGGACACTGTCCTGACCCTTGGGGACATCGTCCTGCCTCTTAAGAATGCTGTCCTGCCCCTGGGGACATTGTCCTGCCCCTGGGGACATCGCCCTGCCCCTTGGGGACATCATCCTGCTTCTTGGGGACACTGTCCTACCCCTGGGGACACTGTTCCACTTCTTAGGGATATTGTCTTGCCTCTTGGGGACACCGTCCTGCCCTTTAGGGACTTTGTCCTGTCCCCTGAGGACACTGTCTCCTAAGCTGGGGACACATCCCTGCCCCTTGGGGACACTGCCATGCCTCTCAGGGACCTTGTCCCACCCCTTAAGGACACCATCCCCACTTGAGGACACCACCTTGTCCCTTGGGGACATCACCTCCCCTTGGGGACATTGTCCAGACCCTGTGGACACAGGCTGGGCAGCTCCTTGGGCCACCATCCCACTCCTGGGGACACCCTTGGGGACCCTCTTCTGCTCTTTGGGGACATTGTCCTACTCCTTGGGGACACCAGCTTCACTTGGGGACCCTGTCCTTCCCCTGGGGACACTGCCCTGACTCCTTGGGATGCTGTAGCTGCCTTGGAGACACTGTCCTGCCCCTTGGGGACACCATCCTGCCTCTTTGGGACTCTTGTCTCTGCCTTAGGGACACCAACCTGCCTATTGAAGACACTGTCCCTGCCTTAGGAACACTGTTCTGTCACTTGAGGACATCAAACCAGCCCTTTGGGGACACTGTCCCTGCTTTGGGGACATCATCCTGCTCCTTGGGGACCTTGTCCTGTGCCTTAGGGACATCATCCTGCCCATTGAGGACACCATCTCTGCCTTGGGGACACTGCTCTGCCACTTGAGGACACCAACCAGTCCTTTGGGGACATGATCCTGCTCCTTGGGGACACTGTCCCTGCCTTGGGGACACTGTCCCTGCCTTGGGGACACCCTCCTGCCTCTTTGGGGACACTGCCCCTGCTTTGGGGACATCATCCTGCTCCTTGGGGACATCGTCCTGCCCCTTGGGGACACTGTCCCTGCCTTGGGGCCACCCTCCTGCCCCTCAGGGACATCATCCTGCTTCTTGGGGACACTGACCTGCTCCTTGGGGACACTGTTCTGCTTCTTGGGGACATCATCCTGCCCTTGGGGACACTGCCTTGACCCTGGGGACACCATCCTGCCCCTTGGGGACACCATCCTGCCCCTTGGGGACAATGACCTGCCCCTGGGGACACTGTCCTGCCCCTTGGGGACACCCTCCTGCCCATTGAGGACACCACCTCTGCCTTGGGGACACTGTTCTGTCACTTGAGGACATCAAACCAGCCCTTTGGGGACACTGTCCCTGCTTTGGGGACATCATCCTGCCCATTGAGGACACCATCTCTGCCTTGGGGACACTGCTCTGCCACTTGAGGACACCACCCAGTCCTT
>NW_008583808.1:24224-43481 GCF_000691845.1 Merops nubicus | reverse complement strand
TGAGGCTTGTTGAGGTGGCCATCCAGAAGATTTTACTATCTGACCTTTGTGAGTTGCAGCTGCCTCTGAGGAACTCACCATGTCTTGCACCAGGCAGTATTTGGAGAGACTAGCTTGAGGTGGTTGAGAATGAGAGAGAGAGAAAGCGAGAGAGAGCGCAGGTGTCTGTCAAAATAAATATGAGACAATGAATGGGAAAATGAAGCCTGAACTATGAGGATATGGTGAAAAGGGAGGAAAAAACCCACTACCTCCTATAATTTACTGGTTTATGTTCACTTACTGAAGCCACTGGCACAATTTAGAGTACTATAGATACAAAATAAGCCTTTCCATTTTTGAGTTGTTAATTTCTCTGGGTTCCATAGCAATTGAGTAATTAATACCACCTATAAATGGGAAAGTTGGAAATAGATAACTCAGCATGTTGGAATTTTGTTTGTTATTGTCTTGCAGGACCTGTTGCTTATGAAAATATGAATTATGATATGCATGGATTCTAGTTTCTGGGGACTGGAGCCACAGGTTCTCATGGAAAGAAATCAGTGTGAGAAACTGGTTATAATTTGCATGCTTTGTTTGCCTCTGTTTGGAACGTGGCTCTCTGATCTTCAATTGAATGTTCCTGTAGGATGGGGTTCATGCAAAACTGTTGATGGGCATTTGTTTATGGGACAGGTTGCATTCTTTTTTCATCTAATCTGGAAGGTACATTTGGATCTCATTAAGGTTTCTTTGAGGAAGTGTAATGTGCCTAAAACAAATACCTCTTTGAAATGTGCCTTTTCTTCAGATGCTGTTCTGTGGTTCTTTTGGTCATCTGGTTGGACAAAACCTGAAATATACCTAAATCAGAGTGAATTTTTTTGTTTTGTTTTGTTAGGAAGACAGTTGCGTTTTGGGTGGGTGCTGGTAAATAAGAGAAACTTGCAGGCAGGTCTGCAAAATGGTAGGAAGTGAGGCTAAGCAGCTTTTTACAGGTGTCAAAATAGCACTGGGTGAGATGGCGATGGAGATGGGGCCAAGAGTGGGGGTCACGAGGTGTCTCTTCCAGTCCCAGTGGGGTGGACCCCTGATGCCAGAAGGTTCTAGTGTGAGTGGCCATGTGGACAGTGGCCCTACTCTTAGAGGGAGAAAGGGGAGGAGGTGATGGTGGTGGCCATGGCCATGTCTGAGGTTGCAGCCTTGTGTGGAACCTGGGTCTGGTCACTGACATCTCCATCATGAACTGCATGGGAATTGTGCAAAACAGCAGTTAACAACTATCTGCATGTTCAAGTGTTACTTCAAATGCTAAAATGGTTTTACTTTGAGGACAAATAAATGTACCATAAAAAAAATTATTTAGTAGTAAGAAAAACTCCTTGTTTTTATTTAAAGAAATCCCAAACATCAAGTATTTCTGTACTGTAAAAAACTATTTGTTTAATGGCATTTGAACTGAAAGTGGGTTTGTATTTATCTAAAGATAAGAATGTTTGTTGTGTAGATGTGTCCAAGCAATATGCAAGACACTGTGCTAATGCGTAATTAGCAGGAAATAAGTCATGTCTGCAGCTTTTTTTATATTCACTCTAGACTCTATGATTAATTTAACTTCTAAAATCAATGCATTTCTGCATTAGCCAGTTGAGGATCTATTCTGTTCACCTTAGTTCAGTCCAGTTAAGAATTTATTTTTTTTTTTTAGAATCAGTGTTAGTTATGATGTACTTAGACTTTCAAAACAACAGTAATTCTGTTGTTAACTTGGAGTGTTGATTACTCTCATTCTTAAATATGACCCTTTCTCATAATATGCCATAAAAACTTTTCTGGCCTCAGAAACATGTTCTGTATTTAGAATTTGTCTTTTGCTGAAGTTGAGAAATGGAAGCAGCAGTAGCTGAATCTTTCAAGGATTATTGAGAACTGCTGGAAGTGGCAAAAGATCAGCTGATTTAATGAAGATTCCACAATATTTAAGGCGCTGAGGTCTTGCCACATTGTATGTAAAAGTGGACTAAGAAATAATGAAAACTTAATGATTGCAGCTACATGTAAAACCCCAGAGGTGCAGTCAAGATCTGAAATATAAATATTCTTCTCTTACTTTTATCGTCACTACCAACCGCAAATCCGTGTTGATTTCAGAGGTCTGGTTGAGTTTCCTTGGATTTGGTCACTGTTGTATTTTGTGCCGTTAGAGAAACAATTTATTTTATCCAGGGTGCTGAATCACTGGTGCTTCTTCAGCTTCCCTCTCTGCTAACTGTTGTTTCCCTGCATTTTCTTTCTAGTAAGAAAAAGTGAATGCTCATTGGTGATTTAAGGCTCTCTGCAGTCCCGCTACCCAAGTTGGTAACGCATTTCTTGCAGTTGTGAGGATGCAGAGTAGGAGCAGGCAGGAAATCAGCCTTTCTTCTGCTCAGGGTAGAAGATGGTTTCCTGCTGGAGAGGCAGGACCGTGTTTAAGCCATACGATCCCAAATATTCATATCTGTGCCAGCTGTTTTAGATGTGGGAAATGCATGTGCTTTGCAAGGAATGAGACCCACTTGGTTTCATACATTAAGTTGAGACTGCTGAGCCAAGTAAATGAGAACAGTAAATCTAGATTTTAATTCAAGAAAGTTTTAATGTCTTTGGATACTTTAAGTGGTGTAAAAGCAGTTTATTTCTTCTCTGTTTTGTGCACGTGTATTTTGCCATATCATTAATTTAAACAATCTGGATGTAAAATTGTCGTGGCAGTGTGACATTCTTCGTAAAATTCTGTGGGTATTTTTCAGGCAGAAAAAATGCTGACCATTTTGTGGTTTTTTGAAAATCATGCGTAATTATGTCATTTAACCACACAATAAGGCTTTCTGTGGTCATGTTCTAGATAAACAGGAAAACTCATTTTTTACTTTGTTTTTGTTGCAGAACTGTCTTTCTTATTTTTAGTACAAAGTTGTTTGATTATTTTCTTCAAAAATAAACTACAACATTATCTGACAGGAAAAATACAACACTAGCAGCTTCCAAAAAGCTCTATTTCAGCATTGGTGCCTGCTGTAGCACATTTTCTCCATTTTGGGAAAATACAGTGTTTTATGTCTGACACGCCTGCATTGCCAAGAAAGTGATGTAAATACAAGCCATTTGCATAGTTCTGAGATGGATGATTTCTTCATTAAGGGCCCTTCTCCAGGGGAATTCACAGGAAAGCTGAGATGAATACAGTAATGGTAGGATGTGGATGCGGTTGGGTTAAAGGACATTGGATCCCAGGATAGAGGCTGTCTTTCAGGAATTAAATGGCCCCAAGTTGTGGTTGCTTCATCCCCTTCCAGTGAGCGGCTGCTTCACTCTAAACAGAGCCTTTGTGTGGGGGTTCAGTGCTGTGCAGTAGAAGTCCAGTAGCCTTGCACTGCACATCAGTTATCTTAGCAGTCCTAAACATCCCAAACAGTAAAACTGGGTAACAGTTTGCCAGCTTATTCAAGACAAAAATTGTTCTTGGGTAAGACATCTCATACTTATTTCTCTACCTGGAGTTTTTTTTTCTGCCTTTGCATTACATGGTGGTGGGAGATGAAGGGCAAGGGGAGGTTTGCTCCATCAGAGTCAGAGCTGCATTGCACACGTGGCCTGCAAGGCTGGACAGACTCAGACCTTTTCTGAGCTTACCCTGAACATTGTTCTTCTTGATCCTGCTTTGTTGACCAGGCTCTTGCCTGTCCTTTGTTAAAGAAAAAGGTGGTATTATGGGTAGCCTAGGATGCCTCTACATGGACCTGAGCATCCAGTAGAATAAGCAGATGTCTCTATCCTGGCAAAGTTGTGTGTCAACACAATATCCACTGTCCATACTTAAAGAGGAATGGAAGCAGATGGGAAACCAAAGGCAACTGTTAAAAAAGAGAAAGATGGTAGTAAAAAGGGACTTACACAAATCTTAGGGCATTGGAGGAATTGGGGTGGAATAAAACAAACCCCTAAGTACTCAGTGCAGAGGAAAACGGACGGAAGGGTTTGTTTCATCCATTGGAGGAAACTCTCCCCATTGATTCTGCCTGAGAAAGCTGTAGCTGTGTCATTTGTGGGAGACAGCAGTAATTCATGTAAGGGGAGATGCAGTTTCTCAATTTTCCTCAGGAAATCAACTATCCAACTGCTGCTTGTGGAAAAACTTGTCAGAACTTATCACCCTAAGCTATGAGAAGGGCTGTGACATGACAGTGAGAGGTGTCTCCTACACTGGACAAAGGGCAGTGTGGATTTTATTGCCCGAGACCTGTGCTCTGATACAGTGCTGGTAGGTTTGGTGTGTGGTGGTTTATTTTTTTAGCTAGTCCTCCCAGCCTTTCTGATAAGCATATCAGCAGACTTGGGCTGCCACCACCCGGACTGCTGTGCACTAGTGCCACTCTATGATACTGGAACGGATCCTGGCACGTCTTTACTTAGATTTGAAATGGTTTTAGTCAAATGTAATTGTACACAACTAATGCTTTTTTCTTATGAAGGAGGGTCATAGGTGAATGGATTTTGTAATTTCTTAAGTGACAAAGTGAAGTCTTAATGTAGAATTGCTCTGAAGTTTATTAATTATTAATTCTGAGCTTTGAAGGCTATAAGTAGTGTGATAATTTAGAGTTCATTGCTCCAAGTGCCTCTACAGTACATAATTCATTTCTAATGCTGTATGCAAGAAACTGATCTCTTGAGTTTTGATTGCTAAGATGGGGTTCACTACCCTTGAAGAAGCAGTGCTGTCTGATACGGAGATTTTTATCAGCAAAACAACAGAGGCTTTGTACGCCAAGCAGCAATTGCCTGGCAGAGCAGTTGGTGTGCCAGGTTTTTTTTAGATCTGAGTTTTTTGGTCTAATGTTGGTGGTGCAAATCAGAGCTGTTCTTATTTTTAGAAAATGAACCTAAAATCACTTGTGCTTGTACTACAGTACTTCTAGAGAACTTTTCAGAATGACGTGTTTTAAAAGAATAAAAGTTTCAGAAGTGTCATATCAGAAATAGTGGCAAGAGCAACGGAGACTTGACTCCATTGGAACATCTGAAAGCTAGTTTTGCCATTTAACATTAATACTTGATACTGATCCTGCTTGAAATGGATAAGATTTTTTTTTTCTGAGAGCTTTCCTTTTTTTTTTTTTTTTTTAATTCAATGCCCTTATGAGGCTTGTATTCACAGAAAAGGTGGACTTCTTTACATGCTAATACTGTAAAATGAAGCTGTGTTCTGGACAGTATTTTTGTGTGTCACTGCTGAAATCAGTTTGACTTTGTTTCTGTTTTTCTGGATGTTCCATTTCTCTGCATGTTCTTGCTTTTTTCCTCAAAGCTCTTGTCCCTAATGTTGAAGATAAAATCTGAAGTTAAGTGTTTAGTGGGTATCCATTCAGAATTTGTTTGATGTGAATTGGCCTGCTCTTTTAGCTGGCAAAAATTAGTATGGCATGTGGTCTCTTAGAGTGTACTAAGTGAACTGAGAGCGCCTTTCTACTCAAGTGTGAGTGTTTTGATTACAATGGGTTCGCTTTGTTTTAATCCGTTTTTGAACTTATGTTAGGTAGTGCATTCTGAAGTACATGGCAAAGTGTGGGGGTGTTGTCCTTAAAACTACTTCTGATTTGACAAAAATGGTAACTTCTTCCAGAATCCTTTTTCTTCATTTTGCTAGTTGTGTTGTAAGAGGCAAAAACAAATAAATGGAAGAAAATGTATCTGGAAAACATTATTGAAACTGCAAAAAAGGATTTAGTGGAAATTGATCTGTATTGTGGCTTCTGTCAACTTGTAAACTTACGTCTTCTTTGTGCGAAACCTTTAAATTATGGAATATTTCGCTCTCAGGAGGCTGTCTCCCTGAGTTCTTTACCCTCACATTGAAGACACTTCCTGTTGTCTCATTAGAATTGTTGCAGCAGAACAAAAAAAGTGAATTCTTTTTGAAAAATGTAAATGGATGAGAGAGGGGGTGGTTGTCTTGAAAACCAAAGCAAAACACTCTTAAGGTCTTCCTTGCTTGCCATGGGGAAAAAAAAAAAAAATGAAAAAACCAAACCAACCAACCAAACAAAAAACCAAATGCACACAAAAACCCCAAACAAAGAAACCAAAACCATCCATGCAACTGTTTTTCTCTTACAAGTTATCTGTAAAGAGGAATCTGTTTGAAACAGGCTTACATATCTAAGTTGTATACTCTGTGGTAGCTAATCAGCTGTTTCTAATGGTATTTCAGTGGGAGCTAATATTGGACAGATTTTTTTAAAGTATGGTGAATGTAACTGTTTTATCCTAAACAGTGAATTAAACTCTGATCTTGCAAAAGTCTGCATTTGTGTCAACTCCACTGAGGTATCTTTTGAATCGGGTGTGCTTAACTGTTACCCAGGTTAGATGTACGTGTTTGCAGTGCTACAAGTTTTTCCTTCACCTATAGCTGCTTGGTTTATTGTCTTACAAGGGAATGATAAAATATGTTTTTATATCACACTCTGTTAATACTATGTAGTTGAGCTTAGGGTACTCAATAGACAAATGCATTCCATCTTCAAGTTCTGGAATAGCATAACATTAATGGAAAATGAAATGTTTGAAGAGATGTTTGCATGTTAAACCCAGTGGCCTGAAGGAGTTTCATGTCTTTCTGGGTGTGTGTCATTTTGATGTTAGGCTCCTTACAATTTTGCTGAAAGATGCTTTGCTAAACAGGAGAAATCCAGAAAGTCTTATGTTAATTTGCTTTTGTTTTTGCTCTTTAGACAGTATCCCGTTATAAACTAAAATCACACATTCCTGAGTGTAAACTGATCATGTTCCCAATGGAAATTTCAGGAATACTTGTGGCTACTTTCAAAATGTGGAAATCTATTTATATTTTTTTCCACTTGTTTTTCTTCCTAGGTTTTGGCACTGATTGCATTCATCTGCATAGAGACCATCATGGAATGCTCCCCTTGCGAAGGCCTTTATTTCTTTGAATTTGTGAGCTGTAGTGCATTGGTGGTTACTGGAGTTCTGTTGCTTATGTTCAGTCTAAATCTTCATACAAGAATACCACAGATCAACTGGAATCTTACTGTAAGTTCATACAAATGCTCACTCTACTTGAAGTGCAAATCTGTTTTTAAATTTGGTCTTTGAGTTTTACTTTGTACAGATTTTGTATGAGTGTGCTTTATGCTGAGTAAAGTATACGTTTTGCTTATATTTATTTTGAATGCTAACAGCAGAATGAGCTTTGAAATGTAGCAAGGTTGAATTATAGAATCATAGAATCATATTATATTAAATAGAACTGAAATTGTTGTCTGATAGATTCTCTTTGGAAGGAAAAGTTCCTGCTAATGCCAGCAATTACTGTTTGTGGATGAAGTGGATAAAAATGCAGCCTGTAGTTATTAAATTTTAACAGATGCTGTATTTACAGTAGCCTGTTTTCTCTTAAGCTTTTTTTTTTTCTATTGGAATAGTCATACTGCATATATTTTCTTACACAGATCAATACAGTCGTTGGGTAGTATAAAAAAATAGTGCTTTTTGTGAAAATCAGGTCCTTTGAATGACACAAGCAACTACTGAACATTGACTGGCAATGCTTAATGTGTTCTCAGATACAAGGAGTTTTAGGAAGAGAACTGCTGGCAGTGCACATTCCTTTTGTAGAAGTCTATATTTCCATACTGTATTACCAGTTAAACTTTCAGATTGGGTTGCATAAACACGGATCACAAAATCAACATGTAAAGTTACTCTCTAGCAAAAGATCTGTCAGCTACAAGGACAATATTTATACCAACTTCTTTTGACTGTACAGATATATATGTGCCTGTTTTCTGGTTTATTTTATAACAGTAATTTTGTGAGTACTCTTGGAGATCAGTCCCAGAGGTTTTTAGACTTGTGTGATATTTTAAAAAATTTGTTTTAATGTAGTTTATTAATGTTGCAATTTGCAGTAGGTGTTTATAAGCCTAAATGCCTTGTCTAAAATGAGACTGGAATCAGGTGATGTGTTGTACTCTGAGGTGGTGTGATCTGTTGAGGAACTCTTCCTAAGAGTACTTGCTAGATAGATCAGATGGACTGAGAACTGTGATTGGGAACTGTAAGTAGGGGAGATCCAAGTGGCTTGCAAAACAAAATCAGTGGAACCACTGGAACGTTACTAGGCTGTCTTGCCTTTGCTCTTTTTGTCTCTATTCTGCCAGTATTGTCATCACTTACCTTCGTGGCAAGCTAAAAAGCAGCAGCTGCAGAGAGAAGGTACTCTCTGCTTCTGTTGCTGGCTTGGTAGTTTAACGAGCATCACAACAGCCTGACAGCTGATCACAGCAATTGGAGACCTTCTCTTCATGGCACACGCTTCTGTACATGCTAGTGGGGTGTACCAGAGCATGATAACAGCATATGTATAACTGCATCAGAGTCACATAAAATACATGATGGTTTTCCTGGTGTGATTTGACTGAGACATTTTATCCAGAGACCACAGAGTGGTATGCATGGTGTCCGTGACTGAGTTGAAGTTGTATCTCTGGAAGAGATTGTTTAATGACTTCACATACCCTTGGGCTGTGTTTTGTCTATACTTTTTGTTCTGTCCTTGAGCCCTGTGGCACCCTTGCTACCTACCAGAACACTTGCACAGTATATTGAATGCACGCAAGTGCAAAAGCCTAAATGCAGCTCTCTGCCTTTCCCCCAAACAGTGCAGTAGATACCAGTATGTAGCTGGTAGGTCCTTTCAGCCATTCTGACTTCTTACAATATTTGAGTGACAAAAATGGCTGCTTTGAGTGCAGTGTTATTTGTTCCTGTATAGCACTCTGTTAGAGATCTTTAGAGAAAAAGAGGACTTTAAAATCCAACCAGTTGTGGTGTGTGTGTTTTATTTTTTTAGTATTTTTTTTTTTACGGCAATTGTCACACTTGGAACCCCCTACCTAAACAGCATGGAGCAGTGTGACGTGGTTGGAGTTCAACATGAAGGGCCAGTGGAGAACACTGCAAATGCTTTGGCTTTAGTTCATACTGCCAGATCAACAGAGGTTGAATGAAACTCTCACGATCTGGCAAGTCTCATTCTTTTAATTAAGTACTGAAGATAAAATGCTACTTCTATCATTATACCAAAGATCTCTAACAGAAGTGAGAAGAAAACTGGAAGCTTCTGATTTCCATTTACTGATGAGACCAGCCTTTCTGGTATCACTCACTGATTTTAATAATCATTAGTCTGATAGGATGGTTACTGTGAAAGGAGTGTTGGGAGTATCTTTATTATTCACATGGCTGTAGTCTGCTGTTGTGGGATTGAAGGCTGCTGATAGAACACCTGGGAGATTGCTTGGCAAAGTTAATAGGAAATTTAGGAATGTGGAGTTGTGGCTGACAGTTTTTGTAGCTCATTTTGGCATTTTAATCTTGTATATGTATAATCATGCATTGTTTGCCCCTTTGATTACTTAATATTTTCCTTTGGTTACTTTGATAGTTTTGCAGCTTCTGTATGTAACAGTAATTTCAGGAGCTGCTTTCTGAACAACAGACATTCACGCTCGTGAATGTTTTGGGAGAAAGTCAATCCTGCGTGTGTTAATTCATTAATACACATGATTTAGGAAAATAATGGGTGTTTCCCTTGTGAAAAGTCTCAAACTTTGCTTTTAGAATCTGTGAGAAGAAAAGGCTGTTACAGTGCTTGGAAGAATTTAGTGGTCTTAAATTTAGAACAAAGTCTTTCTTTAAACAGAGCCCTCAGTCAGAAACTTTCTAGGAACCATTTGAAACCATTTGCTTTCCAATGATCCTACGTATTAGAAAGTGCCAGGCCATAAACTGCTATTGTCCAGAGCAGGATTGTTTCCTAAAGGAAACTTTATTAAAATTAGTATTCTTTCTAATGCATTGTGGATACTGTCTAATGTCCACTATCCCTGGTTGGAATGAAAATGTGCATGGGTATAATCTAGTGTCTAACAGATATGCAAATTTACTTATTTTTAAAATATCTATTTTTAGCCATTTGGGGGAAAGAGCTTTTGTTTTGATCCTGATTAAAGACTTGCTAACCATTTAAATATTTTCCCAAGGCAAACATAAAAGAAACATGGATGTGGTGAGGCCAGAAAAACCTTCCTTGGGTGTGTTGGAAAGAGGCAGGTCTGTTACAGTCAGATGAGGGAACAGTCACTTGTCTGTATTGTGCAGCACTATGAATATTATGCAAAAATGCAAAAGCTGAGAAACCTGTTTGTGGAAATTTCCATTTCCTTTATGCTTCACAGCTCAAAGGGAGCCTATTCTGCAAGGAGACCAACAAGTGGCATAGGGGAATGGGTAGCAAACCACAGCAGGGATTCCTGTTTAACCAATGAGCTGCTGCTGCTTTGACATGTTTGTCTTCAGAGTTAACTAATAAATGAATGTTTGCAATGATTTTGTATTTGGCTAAATTATAATTTTTTTAATTATTATTCATTATTTGAATCTCATGTGATCTACAGGGAGAGGTTAATATCTTGCAGCCAAACCGTGTGCATGACTTGGCCCTTGAGAGGTGCAGACAGATAGGAGAGCTAACAGAAGTGTATGTAGTAGCTTTGGTGTTCTGGTGAATTTGAGTGTGATTTGACTGGCTTTCTGACAGTTCCTGCCACTGCAGAGTGGACAGTAATGCTGAGGTACATTTTTTTCAGTGCTGACAACTGAGATGACTTGGGGAGGGGAGAAGTGATGGCAAGTAGCTGAGAATACTGGAATTTGACAATGTTTCTTGGATGAGAATTTGTATGATGAGGGAAATCCAAGTCGTTACAGATGTGAGGCATTGCATAATCAGCCATTAGAATGGACTATTTATGTCTGTGTGTAGGAAGAAAATCATCTAAGAGATTATGATCACTGACTTTTAAAAAAATGTTTTTTAAACCGTCAGTGGAGCTCTGGTAGTGTGTTTTGTGTGTGCAGTTCTGAATGCAAAGTTTTTTAGCTTAGAGCAGCCTTGAAGATGAGGCACAGCACAGACTTACCAGCATTCTGCCAGGCTGCTTGGCCTGGACTCCGTTCCAGGGAAGCACTGCTACAGGGAGGAAACATGAGCACTCAAGTTTGTCTCTTAGAAGCTACAACAGATCAGTAGTTGTGTTTTGTGCTGCCTGAAAACTTGTTTCATGATATTCCCAGGATTGTGGTTTGTAGTGTGTGTTTGGTTTTTTTTTTTTGTTTTTTTTTTTTTTTTTTTTTTTTTCAGTTGTTGCAGTGATGAAACTTTATGTGGAACCAACTGATATTTGAAGTAGTTGGCAGAAAACTTGATGCACTGCAAGAATAAGAAACTGCCTTATGCCATCCTTGTCTCTGAAGAGTGTAATTACAAAGCTGCAGTTGAAAGTCCTTCACAAGGCAGTCTTGACTTTTTTTTTTTTTTCCCCTAATTATTTCCCCCCCCCTCTGTTTTGAAAAAAACCCTTAGTTTTCTTTGGCTTGCTTAGCCAGGAAGAATTTAAGTAACTCATCCTTCACTTTCAAGTTTACTGCTGTCAAAATAGCAATACCTATTAAGGATGAAAATTATTATTTTATAAATAAATAAACTCAGAATTAATTTCCTCTGGGTTAGTGCTCTTTGTGGACAGTTCTCATTTGGTGCAGCATGATGTAAACAATGCATTCTTTTGTTAGAAATGCAAACGCATTTTTAAATATGAGAAATATTGCATTGTTTGGTACTTATTGCTAGTAAGGTCTGTAGCTCTGTGGCAGTAACTGCCAGTGTGCAGGACTGCTTATTGGAAAAGGCATGCAGGAAAAGCATTGAGGAGCAGCTAAGGAAGAGCTGAGAGGGAAATAGGCAGGTGGTCTTTGACAAACCAAAATGAAATGAGGATCATAGAAGCATTCATTCAGGAATGTGTTTTGTCATTTACAGCAGAGTTACTACATCTACCAAAGTTTCTACTCCAACTCAAAAATAGTTAGAAATAAAAATAAAATTGTATGAATTTTGGTTTTGAATCCACTTCTTTAATTTCTTCAAAATCATAGCTTGTTCCTGATGTTTCAAAGAGCTAAGAAAGATTTTTTGAAAGTCACTTGTGTTAATTCTTTTTTTTTTTTTTTTACATACTTTGCTTGAGTTGCTGGAACTAATTTCCAGCAAGTGCCAGCTGGAAGTGCCTGAACAGGAGCACCTGCAGGTGAATGCTAGAGACCTTTGGGGACTGCTTTGTGCACCATGGAACTCACAGGGAGCTTCAGCCAGGCTGCACAGCCCCATGCTGTGAGATGGGCACTGAGATCTGTTTGCACAGCGTGAATCCAGCCCTCTGGGTCACTAACAGATTTCTGAAACTGTTGGTCATGGACTGTTTTATCAGGAGAAGTGATGTGAACCTTAGAGCAGCAGAGTCTAGTGTTTGACCTAAATAAATGGGGTGGGGTAGGGGGAAGAGATGAGAGTTAGTGCTCACACAGTTAATTCAGTTCTCTCTACCTAGGACTTAGCTTTGCTTGACTAAACCATGTTTCTATTTTTAATTGTGGTGAAAAATACTCATATAATTTTAAATAATAGGATTATAGAGTAAAATTACAGGAGTCTGACCAGAGGTGCTTGATTTAGAGGACTGAGTTCAAATTGATAGTTTCATATGGAAACAAGAGGAAAAGTTCCTAAACCTTGCGAGCAAGGTAACGGTTGTAGGAAAAATTAGGGGCATTGTACAAAACCAAGGCAGAACAACACAATCCCAATTACCACACTCCTTCTCCCTTCCTCTGCCAACTGAAAAACAAATGACCAAAACCCAGAGGGAAAAAAAGGAAATGTTTGAGCTCTCTCTTCTGTGGAAGACAGTCTTTTCAGCAACAGGTCACTAACTTCTGTCACCTTTAGTGACAAAGTCAAGATGTTGAAATGTGCAGACTTCTTTTCCAGATGGCATTCACTTAGCTACTTTAAACTCCCATCTAAATGTAAACTCCTGGATTTCAGAAACCAAATGACAAAAGGAAACACCAGTATTAAATGTCATATTTTTGTGTGTACAAATCACAACTGCAGTTATGGCACTGTCTCTCTTTTAAATAGTACCTGGTCAGTTGTGTGGTCTCCTAGTTCACCACAAAATACCAGATAAAAGGTCAGAGCACGTGTTTTGATTAAAAGTCTCTTAAAAGCTATCATGTATGAAGTCATGGAGAGTGATGGATTAGGGCATGTGGGTATTACTGACACCTCTGAACATCAGAGCCAGCTCCTGGTAATGTACCAAACTGGCGGTCTAACCAGAAGCTTTTGAAGCTGATGTGCCCTGGAGCTTTCAGGAGTTACTTGATGGGAGTTCTCAGGTGTGTTAACAGACCTCTCACTCTTGGTGCTAATTCAGCTTTTCCATCGTTGCTGATCCAGGAACCCTACCTGCCGAGGCCCTGCAAGAGGAAACACTGTAGGACCCTGCCCACTTTTCTGGCGTTTCCCACCCTTAAAGCAGAATCAACAGAACAAAAGCCTCACCCTTTTAGTATAAAATGCTGTCTTGGCATTAGTGCATATTCATCCACAAGTTAAGATTCCTCCTCTGCCTTGTGCTTCTTGCAAGTGGGATGGATAGCTGGTGATGGCAGTAGCAGATATATGTCCTTGGATGCTCTCCTTTGGACTAGCAAAACCAGTAGTGACTGAAGAGAATGACTTCATGTAACTAGCGAGTGACCAGGAGTCAGACTTTCATTTTAAATCATTTTGGAAGGGAGAAAGGGAGCAGCAGCAGACTCGAGTGGATTTGGTTCAGCTCATAGATTTTATTCTCTGTTATGGATGGCAGCTTTGTACAGCATTTTATGGCACAGCCTACTGTCTCATGAGGTTGCTGTAATTTCAGCAGAAATTCTTCTATCTGTGTGATGTGGTTTTTACTTTGTCTATAAATATAATAGCAAGAACTTCGTCTACATCATGGCCAGATTTGAAAGGATTCATCTTTTTTCAATTAGTTTATTCTTGTTATTGTCACGATTATTCATCTTCTCTAACGTGGAAAAAAGCTACATTATTTTAGGGAGTGTCCTTTGCTTCTTGAATTCTTGCTGTAATTGATTCTCTTTTGTTTCTACTCTGCCAAGTCGAAAACCATGGTACATTTCCCTTTCTTACCATTCTGCTTTAAGTCCTAAGTACCAAATTTTTGGCTAAAAAGTCTCCTTGGTAGGGAGGTAACTGTGGTAATGGTAACTGTGACATTACCATTTTATTCTGTATGACAGTGCTACCAGGAAGTGCCACTGCTCTTAAGTGACAATCTGATCTGTAAATATGAAGGCTTATGGTAGTATTAGCTTTTTAAGAAACTGGTACCTAACTGTATGAATGTGTATCAATTATTAATTGCATTAAAAGGTTTTGACCTAAATGGGGAAAATGGAATTGCAGAAGTGAATAAATTGGAGCCTCAAGACGGAATTTATTATTTATATTTTAATTGTTGGATTCTTTGCAAGGACAAATTTGATATTCTTTGAAAAGAGTACTATAAAATCAAATGATTGTGACGATGAGAATGTTTCTAACATGCTTCTTCTATCTTTGGTTTTCTGGAAGAACCATGACAAAGGCACCAGCCGTCTATTTTCAGTAGTATTCTGCAGTATCTCAAATTTCTTACAAGAAACCTTCAAGTGAGTTTGTAGCATCCAGATAGATGATAATGTCTGTCTTTGTGGGTAGGTCTAGTTGTCTTGCTTACCTTTGGCAGGGTGATCAAGCTGACAGTGAAAAAATCAGAGGTCAGTGGGATTAATGAATGACCACATCTGACCCCATAAATCATAGAGCTTTATGTGTCATCTACTTACAGTTTAAGTATGGTACTAAGGAAGTACAAAATAGGTATCTGAAAAAATTTGGATTGTAAGATGTGAGAAGGTGGAATATTAAGCACATCTTTGGTTGTCATGATGGTTAGCTCCCTTACAATTTAAACTTTCTTCATTTTGACTATGGCTTTTATCTTAACTTTGCAGCTGTTAATTTTCTTACACTATGAATTTTGTTGTGTTTTTCTGTGTTAAATTTTTAAAACATCTAGTGTTTTATTATTTGAACACTGGTGTCTTCATGTACACAGCTCAATCTTTTTAATATTCAAAGCAGTTTAGGTTCTTTGATTCATACTGTGAGAGATTTTCTCCTCCTTTCAAATAACTTCTGTGGCTCTTTTCTGTACCCTGTCCAATTTTTCAACATACTTTTAAAAATGTGGATACCGGAACAGGATGCAGCATTCCAGTGTCCCTTGCAAAGGTAAGTTTACCACCTTAAACCTATTGTGTCCATATGTTCAAAGGAATGTATAAGTGCTTTTTCTCTCTTTTTTTTTTTTTTCTTTTTTGTCATGGCATCACATCTTGAGATGCTTCTGTACTGTAATTACTAAACTCTTCTGAGTTATTTCTTCTTCAATTTGTCTCCATTCTGAAGGTCCTTCCTGTAGGTGGCAAACGTACTCTGGTAGTAAAGTACACAATTTGACCTTGGGTTGAACTAATTTTTTAATTTTTTTTTTAATTATTCAAGAGCACAGGTGCCATTTCATTCAGTAATGAATTTCAGCTTTCTTGGTGACATACATAGGTTTATGCTAGAAACTGGATGAAATTTGAATACTCTTGAGTCTGGTATCTGTCATATATAGTGAGACTTCCCCTCTAGTGAGAAAAAGTTTGTGCAGATAAGGACCACAGCTTTTGTTGGCAACCTCAGGAGCACAGTGAGAGCTGTTGAACTACAGGTTGAAAAGGAGGATACTTGCTGACATTGTGAAATGCCATTTATTTTATAATTTTTTTGTTTCTTAACTTTATCTCTGCAAAGCAACAAGATATAAGAATTGCAATACCTAACAAAATTCCAGTTTTGTTTGATGCCATAAATATTGGAAAACATCTATTTTGGTAACCTGGGACACAAATAAAAAGTATCTCTCTAATAATACACTCACAGGTGAAAAGATAGGATTTTGAGACTCACAATTTGCTTTTCTTTTCTTACTGTTTGGTGAGACAGTTAAGGTCTTACTGGGCTTATGAAATCCAGACATGTGGGTGGAAGTAGAGTTGAGCAATGGAAGCCTCTCATATTTCTTGGGGAAGTTCTGCTTTTAGATGAGGATCAGGCCACAGTGGTACATCATACAGTTTGTCCCCAGGTATGATAAATTTTGATAGCCAGCTGTTGCTGAGTCAGTACCCGCAAAATAGGTATTTTTTTCCTGTGAATAACACAGTTCCAGAAACTTGCAGTTTTAACAGTTACTTTTTAAAGCATTCTCCAATTATGGCTAGAAAAACAGATGTTTTGGGATGGCTAGATGACAATGGTCTTTTAAAACTCTTTGTGGTATGTATCTGGAACATAGTAATGGGATTCGTACTGAGGGAATAAGTTTAGATTTATATCTTTAGTTTTCTAAGCCTAACTTTGTACAGCACTTCACAAGATACAGTTTGGGGAAGACAAAAAAAATCGCTGGGCAGTAAGTGGAGGAGCAGGAACAGGAAGTGGGCCTGGCTTGCATGTGAAAGAAAACTCAAGTGGAACAAATCTGTTCCTGAATTCTAATTAGAATGGTGATGTGATTTTTTTTTTTTTTTAATAGTGGGAGTTAGCATGTTCATGTTGGTTGTGTTGTTTGGGTTTTGTTGTTGGGGTTTTTTTTCCCTTTAACTCAAAACTCTGAGCTGCACAGCAAGCTGGTATCCGGCTTTCCTTTCTGTCCCTTTTGGCTATGGTAGTGTTCACCTCTCACTGATCTCATGTTCCCTCAGGATACTTGTGCTGAACTGCCCTTCCGCGGTTCTTCCGCACCCCTCCTGGCTCCCTGGCTGTGCCTGTTCAGTTACAGTCTGTTAACAATTTCCTGCGTCTCTGTACTGTATGTATAGTGCAGTGTGCATACATATCAAATGTTCTAAAATATTGTAAAATTGCCCCCAAGTAACACACTGAACAGCTAGTCCCTAATGAATCTACACTTTGTTTCTTCTATTATTTCATAGTCCCAACTCTTGAGTTTTTTTTTCCTAGAGTCTGATCAGCTATTCTTGAATTGATGTAATTATTCTTGAGCTAAGAGCTGCCATTCAGAATTCTTCCTTATGTTCCAATGATATGTTAATAACCCTGCTTTATATACAGCATGGCAACATAATCATCTGAACACTGAGTGACGTAACGCGGCATATGTATAACTGGATTGCATGTTGCCTGTCATTTTGCTGTGCTTGCAGCAAAGCAAGAGTTTTCATGGAACGTAGTTGCTCCTGGGGTGTTTGCTGTGCATATGTTCTAAAATGTCAACTTGAAACATCAGTTTATGCAATAAATATGTAAAAATCTGTGTATTCTTACAATATGGGGAGCTGCTACTCATAGAAATAGCATGGGACATGCAGTTTCTTACAGTGAAGACCTCCAAGAATTTGTATAAAAAAATGTGACTTTTCTGGCCAGTGTATGGAGCACTGTTGTGATGTGAAAGAGAAAAGGGGATCCTGGAATGTGAAAGGTTGATAGTGAGGTTAGTTTAATGTCAGCTGAGGTAGAACAGTTTTACTTATTGTTTATGCTGACAATACTTTTCCAATAAACTCAGCAGAAGTTGAGATAACACATCCAGAGTCTGCACTGGTGCTTTTTGTGTACCTGCTCTTTGACATCAGTGCACAGACTGATGTGCACACATGCTGTTTCCTGTGTAATGACTGATAAACTGCATAGAAAGTAGGAAAGTATTGCTGTAGTTCTTGTTCTGATCTTGTGCTTCATTGCTTCTAACAAAAGCAAGCAAAGAATCATTGTTTAATAATGCTAATGAATTTATTTTTTTAGGATCTGGTCAACACTGGACTCAGCACTTTCTTCTTTTTCATTGCCTCTGTAGTACTTGCTGCTTTAAACCATAAAACTGGAGCAGAAATTGCTGCTGTGGTAAGAATTTGAACTTGTTTATATATGACTCTTATCCTCTATTAAAACTAAGAGTAACTTCCCTTGTGTTCATTGAATACTCCGGTTGCCTTTGCCATCATAAAGCACTTCTAATTTTAGAGTTGAGTATAAGCTAAGTCTGATTTTTAAATACTGACATCTTTTGAGTTGTTTGTCTTAAGGCTTGAGGCAAGAGTGCTGATGATTGAACCTGCCTCGCCTCGTTCTCTGTAGCCAGCTTATGTGCTGCTGCTCTGTATTGCAAGCCTACAGGAAAGATAGAGCAAAAAAGCCACAAGAAATTGGAGGTGATTACACATAATTTGCTGAATTTTTCCTCACTAGGGAGTATAGTAGTACTTCAAGACTTTAAATCTAGAACAGGAAGGTCAAGCAAATTAATTTTGTGCTTGAGTTGGTAACACTTTTTTTGCCTTTCCCCTTCCAAACCTGCACGTTGAAAGATGCGCAAGAGGCTTATAGGAAGAGCTGCAGATTAGCT
Source organism: Merops nubicus (assembly GCF_000691845.1). Classification (NCBI taxonomy): domain Eukaryota; kingdom Metazoa; phylum Chordata; class Aves; order Coraciiformes; family Meropidae; genus Merops; species Merops nubicus. The sequence continues at coordinate 24,996 of NW_008583808.1, read as the reverse complement.
CCTTCTCCAGGCTGAGGGTCTGGACTGGTGATCTGTTCTGCTGTCATTCATTCACTGTTGTGTATACCCTGAGGGATGAAGTGTTGGATGAAGAGCTGTATTCCTCTTTACAAGAGATTCTTCCATTGAAGTTGCATTGCAGCAGTTAATTGTCGTGTTTGTAGACAGAGAATTTTGTTTTCTGTGATCATTGATCTTAGTCACTTTTGCAGATGCTCTAGTTCATTGAAGAAGAAAAACATAAATTTTACAGGCCATGATGATTTGTCAGTGGAAATAAAGTAGAAAACTAAGCATCTGAAGAATTTGTTGTGAAACTACTATTGTTCTCGTTCTCAAAAATTGTCTTTGACAATTCTTTCTACTTCTTGTAGATATTTGGTTTCTTGGCAATGGCAGTGTATGCTGTGAACACATATTTAGCTGTTAAAAAGTGGCGCATGAGCAGCAGACAGCAGAACAGCCGCCAGCCCAGTGATTACATACGTGCTCGGACAGAGTCCAGGGAAGTGGATCACCGCCCTGAGATCCAGCGGCTGGATGCGTGAAAGCGACGCTCAGATGGGACTGCTGTGGAGAAGTGCTTCACTCCCTCATGGAACAAAGGGGTTATTCTTTATTTAAGGAACAGAAGGAGTATCAGGTGGTGTCCAAGAAAACCCAGCTCTGCACCTGTGCAGAGATGCGTTGAGTCAGAAGCTGTTGTCATAAAGGCAGTAAATGTTGGTCGTTCAAAAGCAGGATTCATTTAAGATGTTCACATATATATACA